>NC_050203.1:43132500-43323804 GCF_013141755.1 Anopheles stephensi | reverse complement strand
CGATTTAAACAAATGCATACGCAAATTAAGACACTTTCAGGCTAAATTCATTGAAAAAGTGCTATTCTTAACGATTTAAACAGCAATTCATACGCAAATTAAGACACTTTCAGGCTAAATTCATTGAAAAAGTGCTATTCTTAACGATTTAAACAGCAATTCATACGCAAATTAAGACACTTTCAGGCTAAATTCATTGAAAAAGTGCTATTCTTAACGATTTAAACAGCAATTCATACGCAAATTAAGACACTTTCAGGCTAAATTCATTGAAAAAGTGCTATTCTTAACGATTTAAACAGCAATTCATACGCAAATTAAGACACTTTCAGGCTAAATTCATTGAAAAAGTGCTATTCTTAACGATTTAAACAGCAATTCATACGCAAATTAAGACACTTTCAGGCTAAATTCATTGAAAAAGTGCTATTCTTAACGATTTAAACAGCAATTCATACGCAAATTAAGACACTTTCAGGCTAAATTCATTGAAAAAGTGCTATTCTTAACGATTTAAACAGCAATTCATACGCAAATTAAGACACTTTCAGGCTAAATTCATTGAAAAAGTGCTATTCTTAACGATTTAAACAGCAATTCATACGCAAATTAAGACACTTTCAGGCTAAATTCATTGAAAAAGTGCTATTCTTAACGATTTAAACAGCAATTCATACGCAAATTAAGACACTTTCAGGCTAAATTCATTGAAAAAGTGCTATTCTTAACGATTTAAACAGCAATTCATACGCAAATTAAGACACTTTCAGGCTAAATTCATTGAAAAAGTGCTATTCTTAACGATTTAAACAGCAATTCATACGCAAATTAAGACACTTTCAGGCTAAATTCATTGAAAAAGTGCTATTCTTAACGATTTAAACAGCAATTCATACGCAAATTAAGACACTTTCAGGCTAAATTCATTGAAAAAGTGCTATTCTTAACGATTTAAACAGCAATTCATACGCAAATTAAGACACTTTCAGGCTAAATTCATTGAAAAAGTGCTATTCTTAACGATGTTAAACAGCAATGCATACGCAAATTAAGACACTTTTAGGCTAAATTCATTGAAAAAGTGCTATTCTTAACGATTTAAACAGCAATGCATACGCAAATTAAGACACCTTCAGGTTAAATTCATTGACAAAGTGCTATTCTTAACGATTTACACAGCAATGCATACGCAAATTAAGACACTTTCAGGCTAAATTCATTGAAAAAGTGCTATTCTTAACGATTTAAACAGCAATGCATACGCAAATTAAGACACTTTCAGGCTAAATTCATTGAAAAAGTGCTATTCTTAACGATTTAAACCAGCAATTCTATACGCAAATTAAGACACTTTCAGGCTAAATTCATTGAAAAGTGCTATTCTTAACGATTTAAACAGCAATTCATACGCAAATTAAGACCACTTTCAGGCTAAATTCATTGAAACAGTGCTATTCTTAACGATTTAAACAGCAATGCATACGCAAATTAAGACACTTTCAGGCTAAATTCATTTGAAAAAGTGCTATTCTTAACGATTTTAAACAGCAATGCATACGCAAATTAAGACACTTTCAGGCTAAATTCATTGAAAAAAAGTGCTATTCTTAACGATTTAAACAGTAATGCATACGCAAATCTAAGACACTTTCAGGCTAAATTCATTGAAAAAGTGCTATTCTTAACGATTTTAAACAGTATGCATACGCAAACTTAAGACACTTTCAGGCTAAATCATTGAAAAAAGTGCTATTCTTAACGATTTAAACAGTAATGCATACGCAATTAAGACACTTTCAGGCTAAATTCATTGAAAAAAGTGCTATTCTTAACGATTTTAAACAGGAATGCATACGCAAATTAAGACACTTTCAGGCTAAATTCATGAAAAAGTGCTATTCTTAACGATTTAAACAGCTAATGCATACGCAAATAAGACACTTTTCAGGCTAAATTCATTGAAAAAGTGCTATTCTTAACGATTTAAACAGTCAATGCATACGCAAATTAAGACACTTTCAGGCTTAAATTCATTGAAAAAAGTGCTATTCTTAACGATTTAAACAGTAATGCATACGCAAATTATAGACACTTTCAGGCTAAATTCATTGAAAAAGTGCTATTTCTTAACGATTTAAACAGTAATGCATACGTAAATTAAGACACTTTCAGGCTAAATTCATTTGGAAAAGTGCTATTCTTAACGATTTTAAACAGCAATGCATACGCAAATTAAGACACTTTCAGCTAAATTCATTTGAAAAAGTGCTATTCTTAACGATTTAAACAGCAATGCATACGCAAACTAAGACACTTTCAGGCTAAATTCATTGAAAAAGTGCTATTCTTAACGATTTAAACAGCAATGCATACGTAAACTAAGACACTTTCAGGCTAAATTCATTGAAAAAGTGCTATTCTTAACGATTTAAACAGCAATGCATACGCAAATTAAGACACTTTCAGGCTAAATTCATTGAAAAAGTGCTATTCTTAACGATTTAAACAGCAATGCATACGCAAATTAAGACACTTTCAGGCTAAATTCATTGAAAAAGTGCTATTCTTAACGATTTAAACAGCAATTCATACGCAAATTAGCACTTTCAGGTTAAATTCATTGAAAAAAGTGCTATTCTTAACGATTTAACAGCATGCATACGCAAATTAAGACACTTTCAGGCTAAATTCATTGAAAAAGTGCTATTCTACGATTTAAACAGCAATGCATACGCAATTAGAGACACTTTCAGGCTAAATTCATTGAAAAAGTGCTATTCTTAACGATTTCAACAGCAATTCATACGCAAATTAAGACACTTCAGGCTAAATTCATTGAAACAGTGCTATCTTAACGATTTAAACAGCGAATTCATACGCAATTAAGACACTTTCAGGCTAAATTCATTGAAAAAGTGCTATTCTTAAACGATTTAAACAGCAATATCATACGCAAATTAAGACACTTTCAGGCTAAATTCATTGAAAAAGTGCTATTCTTAACGATTTAAACAGCAATGCATACGCAAATTAAGACACTTTCAGGCTAAATTCATTGAAAAGTGCTTTCTTAAGATTTAAACAGCATGCATACGCAAATTAAGACACTTCAGGCTTAAATTCATTGAAAAAGTGCTATCTTAACGATTTACACAGCACTGCATACGCAAATTAAGAACACTTCAGGCTAAATTCATTGAAAAAGTGCTATCTTACGGATTTTAAACAGCATGCATACGCAAATTAGACACTTTCAGGGCTAAATCTTGAAAAAGTGCTATTCTTAACGATTTAAACAGCTAATGGCATCTAATAGACACTTTCAGGCTAAATTCATTGAAAAAGTGCTATTCTTAACGATTTAACAGCTAATGCATACGCAAATTAAGACACTTTCAGGCTAAATTCATTGAAAAAGTGCTATTCTTAACGATTTAAACAGCAATGCATACGCAAATTAAGACACTTTCAGGCTAAATTCATTGAAAAAGTGCTATTCTTAACGATTTAAACAGTAATGCATACGCAAATTAAGACACTTTCAGGCTAAATTCATTGAAAAAGTGCTATTCTTAACGATTTAAACAGTAATGCATACGCAAATTAAGACACTTTCAGGCTAAATTCATTGAAAAAGTGCTATTCTTAACGATTTAAACAGCAATTCATACGCAAATTAAGACACTTTCAGGCTAAATTCATTGAAAAAGTGCTATTCTTAACGATTTAAACAGCAATTCATACGCAAATTAAGACACTTTCAGGCTAAATTCATTGAAAAAGTGCTATTCTTAACGATTTAAACAGCAATTCATACGCAAATTAAGACACTTTCAGGCTAATTCATTGAAAAAGTGCTATTCTTAACGATTTAAACAGCAATTCGTACGCAAATTAAGACACTTTCAGGCTAATTCATTGAAAAAGTGCTATTCTTAAGGATTTAAACAGCAAATTCATACGCAAATTAAGACACTTTCATGCTAAATTAATTGGAAAAGTGCTATTCTTAACGATTTAAACAGCAATTCATACGCAAATTAAGACACTTTCAGGCTAAATTCATTGAAAAAGTGCTATTCTTAACGATTTAAAACAGCAATTCATTACGCAAATTAAGACACTTTCAGGCTAAATTCATTGAAAAAGTGCTATTCTTAACGATTTTAAACAGCAATTCATACGCAAATTAAGACACTTTCAGGCTAAATTCATTGAAAAAGTGCTATTCTTAACGATTTAAACAGCAATTCATACGCAAATTAAGACACTTTCAGGCTAAATTCATTGAAAAAGTGCTATTCTTAACGATTTAAACAGCAATTCATACGCAAATTAAGACACTTTCAGGCTAAATTCATTGAAAAAGTGCTATTCTTAAGGATTTAAACAGCAATGCATACGCAAATTAAGACACTTTCAGGCTAAATTCATTGAAAAAGTGCTATTCTTAACGATTTAAACAGCAATGCATACGCAAATTAAGACACTTTCAGGCTAAATTCATTGAAAAAGTGCTATTATTAAGGATTTAAACAGCAATTCATACGCAAATTAAGACACTTTCAGGCTAAATTCATTGAAAAAGTGCTATTCTTAAGGATTTAAACAGCAATTCATACGCAAATTAAGACACTTTCAGGCTAAATTCATTGAAAAAGTGCTATTCTTAACGATTTAAACAGCAATTCATACGCAAATTAAGACACTTTCAGGCGAAATTCAGTGAAAAAGTGCTATTCTTAACGATTTAAACAGCAATTCATACGCAAATTAAGACACTTTCAGGCTAAATTCATTGAAAAAGTGCTAGTCTTAAGGATTTAAACAGCAATTCATACGCAAATTAAGACACTTTCAGGCTAAATTCATTGAAAAAGTGCTATTCTTAAGGATTTAAACAGCAATTCATACGCAAATTAAGACACTTTCAGGCTAAATTCATTGAAAAAGTGCTAATCTTAACGATTTAAACGGCCATTCATACGCAAATTAAGACACTTTCAGGCTAAATTCATTGAAAAAGTGCTATTCTTAAGGATTTAAACAGCAATTCATACGCAAATTAAGACACTTTCAGGCTAAATTCATTGAAAAAGTGCTAATCTTAACGATTTACACGGCAATTCATACGCAAATTAAGACACTTTCAGGCTATATTCATTGAAAAAGTGCTATTCTTAACGATTTAAACAGCAATTCATACGCAAATTAAGACACTTTCAGGCTAAATTCATTGAAAAGTGCTATTCTTAACGATTTAAACAGCAATTCATACGCAAATTAAGACACTTTCAGGCTAAATTCATTGAAAAAGTGCTATTCTTAACGATTTAAACAGCAATTCATACGCAAATTAAGACACTTTCAGGCTAAATTCATTGAAAAAGTGCTATTCTTAAGGATTTAAACAGCAATTCGTACGCAAATTAAGACACTTTCAGGCTAAATTCATTGAAAAAGTGCTATTCTTAAGGATTTAAACAGCAATTCATACGCCAATTAAGACACTTTCAGGCTAAATTCATTGGAAAAGTGCTATTCTTAAGGATTTAAACAGCAATTCATACGCAAATTAAGACACTTTCAGGCTAAATTCATTGAAAAAGTGCTATTCTTAACGATTTAAACAGCAATTCATACGCAAATTAAGACACTTTCAGGCTAAATTCATTGAAAAAGTGCTATTCTTAACGATTTAAACAGCAATTCATACGCAAATTAAGACACTTTCAGGCTAAATTCATTGAAAAAGTGCTATTCTTAAGGATTTAAACAGCAATTCATACGCAAATTAAGACACTTTCAGGCTAAATTCATTGAAAAAGTGCTATTCTTAAGGATTTAAACAGCAATTCATACGCAAATTAAGACACTTTCAGGCTAAATTCATTGAAAAAGTGCTATTCTTAACGATTTAAACAGCAATTCATACGCAAATTAAGACACTTTCAGGCTAAATTCATTGAAAAAGTGCTATTCTTAACGATTTAAACGGCAATTCATACGCAAATTAAGACACTTTCAGGCTAAATTCATTGAAAAAGTGCTATTCTTAAGGATTTAAACAGCAATTCATACGCAAATTAAGACACTTTCAGGCTAAATTCATTGAAAAAGTGCTATTCTTAACGATTTAAACAGCAATTCATACGCAAATTAAGACACTTTCAGGCTAAATTCATTGAAAAAAGTGCTATTCTTAACGATTTAAACAGCAATTCATACGCAAATTAAGACACTTTCAGGCTAAATTCATTGAAAAAGTGCTATCTTAACGATTAACAGCAATTCATACGCAAAATTAAGACCCTTTTTCAGGCTAATTTCATGTGAAAAGTGGCTATTCTTAAGGATCTTAAACAGCAATGGCATACGCAAAATTAAGACACTTTCAGCTAAATTCATTGAAAAAGTGCTATTCTTAAGGATTTAAACAGCAATGCATACGCAAATTAAGACACTTTCAGGCTAAATTCATTGAAAAAGTGCTAATCTTAAAGATTTAAACAGCAATTCATACGCAAATTAAGACACTTTCAGGCTAAATTCATTGAAAAAGTGCTATTCTTAAGGATTTAAACAGCAATTCATACGCAAATTAAGACACTTTCAGGCTAAATTCATTGAAAAAGTGCTATTCTTAACGATTTAAACAGCAATTCATACGCAAATTAAGACACTTTCAGGCTAAATTCATTGAAAAAGTGCTATTCTTAACTATTTAAACAGCAATTCATACGCAAATTAAGACACTTTCAGGCTAAATTCATTGAAAAGTGCTATTCTTAAGGATTTAACAGCAATTCATACGCAAATTAAGACACTTTCAGGCTAAATTCATTGAAAAAGTGCTATTCTTAACGATTTAAACAGCAATTCATACGCAAATTAAGACACTTTCAGGCTAAATTCATTGAAAAAGTGCTATTCTTAAGGATTTAAACAGCAATTCATACGCAAATTAAGACACTTTCAGGCTAAATTCATTGAAAAGTGCTATTCTTAAGGATTTAAACAGCAATTCATACGCAAATTAAGACACTTTCAGGCTAAATTCATTGAAAAAGTGCTATTCTTAACGATTTAAACAGCAATTCATACGCAAATTAAGACACTTTCAGGCTAATTCATTGAAAAAGTGCTATTCTTAACGATTTAAACAGCAATTCATACGCAAATTAAGACACTTTCAGGCTAAATTCATTGAAAAAGTGCTATTCTTAAGGATTTAAACAGCAATTCATACGCAAATTAAGACACTTTCAGGCTAAATTCATTGAAAAAGTGCTATTCTTAAGGGATTTAAACAGCAATTCATACGCAAATTAAGACACTTTCAGGCCTAAATTAATTGAAAAAGTGCTATTCTTAAGGATTTAAACAGCATTCATACGCAAATTTAAGACACTTTCAGGCTAAATTCATTGAAAAAGTGGCTATTCTTAACGATTTAAACAGCAATGCATACGCAAATTAAGACACTTTCAGGCTAAATTCAGTTGAAAAAGTGCTATTCTTAACGATTTAAATCAGCAATTCATACGCAAATTAAGGGACACCTTTCAGGCTAAATTCATTGAAAAAGTGCTTAGTCTTAAGGATTTAAACAGCAATTCATACGCAAATTAAGACACTTTCAGGCTAAATTCATTGAAAAGTGCTAT
Organism: Anopheles stephensi; assembly: GCF_013141755.1. NCBI lineage: Eukaryota > Metazoa > Arthropoda > Insecta > Diptera > Culicidae > Anopheles > Anopheles stephensi. The sequence goes on along the minus strand of NC_050203.1, from coordinate 43,316,137 downwards.
TCTAACGATTTAAACAGCAATTCATACGCAAATTAAGACACTTTCAGGCTAAATTCAGTGAAAAAGTGCTATTCTTAACGATTTAAACAGCAATTCATACGCAAATTAAGACACTTTCAGGCTAAATTCATTGAAAAAGTGCTATTCTTAAGGATTTAAACAGCAATTCATACGCAAATTAAGACACTTTCAGGCTAAATTCATTGAAAAAGTGCTATTCTTAAGGATTTAAACAGCAATTCATACGCAAATTAAGACACTTTCAGGCTAAATTCATTGAAAAAGTGCTATTCTTAACGATTTAAACAGCAATTCATACGCAAATTAAGACACTTTCAGGCTAAATTCATTGAAAAAGTGCTATTCTTAAGGATTTAAACAGCAATTCATACGCAAATTAAGACACTTTCAGGCTAAATTCATTGAAAAAGTGCTATCTTAAGGATTTAAACAGCAATTCATACGCAAATTAAGACACTTTCAGGCTAATTCATTGAAAAAGTGCTATTCTTAACGATTTAAACAGCAATTCATACGCAAATTAAGACACTTTCAGGCTAAATTCATTGAAAAAGTGCTATTCTTAAGGATTTAAACAGCAATTCATACGCAAATTAAGACACTTTCAGGCTAAATTCATTGAAAAAGTGCTATTCTTAACGGATTTAAACAGCAATTCATACGCAAATTAAGACACTTTCAGGCTAAATTCATTGAAAAAGTGCTATTCTTAAGCGATTTAAACAGCAATTCATACGCAATTAAGACACTTTCAGGCTAAATTCATTGAAAAAGTGCTATTCTTAACGATTTAAACAGCAATTCATACGCAAATTAAGACACTTTCAGGCTAAATTCATTGAAAAAGTGCTATTCTTAACGATTTAAACAGCAATTCATACGCAAATTAAGACACTTTCAGGCTAAATTCATTGAAAAAGTGCTATTCTTAAGGATTTAAACAGCAATTCATACGCAAATTAAGACACTTTCAGGCTAAATTCATTGAAAAGTGCTATTCTTAAGGATTTAAACAGCAATTCATACGCAAATTAAGACACTTTCAGGCTAAATTCATTGAAAAAGTGCTAATCTTACGATTTAAACAGCAATTCATACGCAAATTAAGACACTTTCAGGCTAAATTCATTGAAAAAGTGCTATTCTTAAGGATTTAAACAGCAATTCATACGCAAATTAAGACACTTTCAGGCTAAATTCATTGAAAAAGTGCTATTCTTAACGATTTAAACAGCAATTCATACGCAAATTAAGACGCTTTCAGGCTATATTCATTGAAAAAGTGCTATTCTTAAGGATTTAAACAGCAATTCATACGCAAATTAAGACACTTTCAGGCTAAATTCATTGAAAAAGTGCTATTCTTAAGGATTTAAACAGCAATGCATACGCAAATTAAGACACTTTCAGGCTAAATTCATTGAAAAAGTGCTATTCTTAAGGATATAAACAGCAATTCATACGCAAATTAAGACACTTTCAGGCTAAATTCATTGAAAAAGTGCTATTCTTAAGGATTTAAACAGCAATTCATACGCAAATTAAGACACTTTCAGGCTAAATTCATTGAAAAAGTGCTATTCTTAACGATTTAAACAGCAATTCATACGCAAATTAAGACACTTTCAGGCTAAATTCATTGAAAAAGTGCTATTCTTAAGGATTTAAACAGCAATTCATACGCAAATTAAGACACTTTCAGGCTAAATTCATTGAAAAAGTGCTAATCTTAAGGATTTAAACAGCAATTCATACGCAAATTAAGACACTTTCAGGCTAAATTCATTGAAAAAGTGCTATTCTTAACGATTTAAACAGCAATTCATACGCAAATTAAGACACTTTCAGGCTAAATTCATTGAAAATTGCTATTCTTAACGATTTAAACAGCAATTCATACGCAAATTAAGACACTTTCAGGCTAAATTCATTGAAAAAGTGCTATTCTTAACGATTTAAACAGCAATTCGTACGCAAATTAAGACACTTTCAGGCTAATTCATTGAAATAGTGCTATTCTTAACGATTTAAACAGCAATTCATACGCAAATTAAGACACTTTCAGGCTAAATTCATTGAAAAAGTGCTATTCTTAACGATTTAAACAGCAATGCATACGCAAATTAAGACACTTTCAGGCTAAATTCATTGAAAAAGTGCTATTCTTAACGATTTAAACAGCAATTCATACGCAAATTAAGACACTTTCAGGCTAAATTCATTGAAAAAGTGCTATTCTTAACGATTTCAACAGCAATGCATACGCAAATTAAGACACTTTCAGGCTAAATTCATTGAAAAAGTGCTATTCTTAACGATTTAAACAGCAATTCATACGCAAATTAAGACACTTTCAGGCTAAATTCATTGAAAAAGTGCTATTCTTAAGGATTTAAACAGCAATGCATACGCAAATTAAGACACTTTCAGGCTAAATTCATTGTAAAATTGCTATTCTTAACGATTTAAACAGCAATTCATACGCAAATTAAGACACTTTCAGGCTAAATTCATTGAAAAAGTGCTATTCTTAACGATTTAAACAGCAATTCGTACGCAAATTAAGACACTTTCAGGCTAATTCATTGAAACAGTGCTATTCTTAACGATTTAAACAGCAATTCATACGCAAATTAAGACACTTTCAGGCTAAATTCATTGAAAAAGTGCTATTCTTAACGATTTACACAGCAATTCATACGCAAATTAAGACACTTTCAGGCTAAATTCATTGAAAAAGTGCTATTCTTAACGATTTAAACAGCAATGCATACGCAAATTAAGACACTTTCAGGCTAAATTCATTGAAAAAGTGCTATTCTTAAGGATTTAAACAGCAATTCATACGCAAATTAAGACACTTTCAGGCTAAATTCATTGAAAAAGTGCTATTCTTAAGGATTTAAACAGCAATTCATACGCAAATTAAGACACTTTCAGGCTAAATTCATTGAAAAAGTGCTAATCTTAACGATTTAAACGGCCATTCATACGCAAATTAAGACACTTTCAGGCTATATTCATTGAAAAAGTGCTATTCTTAAGGATTTAAACAGCAATTCATACGCAAATTAAGACACTTTCAGGCTAAATTCATTGAAAAAGTGCTATTCTTAAGGATTTAAACAGCAATTCATACGCAAATTAAGACACTTTCAGGCTAAATTCATTGAAAAGTGCTATTCTTAAGGATTTAAACAGCAATGCATACGCAAATTAAGACACTTTCAGGCTAAATTCATTGAAAAAGTGCTATTCTTAACGATTTAAACAGCAATGCATACGCAAATTAAGACACTTTCAGGCTAACTTCATTGAAAAAGTGCTAATCTTAAGGATTTAAACAGCAATTCATACGCAAATTAAGACACTTTCAGGCTATATTCATTGAAAAAGTGCTATTCTTAAGGATTTAAACAGCAATTCATACGCAAATTAAGACACTTTCAGGCTAAATTCATTGAAAAAGTGCTAATCTTAAGGATTTAAACAGCAATTCATACGCAAATTAAGACACTTTCAGGCTAAATTCATTGAAAAAGTGCTATTCTTAACGATTTAAACGGCCATTCATACGCAAATTAAGACACTTTCAGGCTAAATTCATTGAAAAAGTGCTATTCTTAAGGATTTAAACAGCAATTCATACGCAAATTAAGACACTTTCAGGCTAAATTCATTGAAAAAGTGCTATTCTTAAGGATTTAAACAGCAATTCATACGCAAATTAAGACACTTTCAGGCTAAATTCATTGGAAAAGTGCTATTCTTAAGGATTTAAACAGCAATGCATACGCAAATTAAGACACTTTCAGGCTAAATTCATTGAAAAAGTGCTATTCTTAAGGATTTAAACAGCAATTCATACGCAAATTAAGACACTTTCAGGCTAAATTCATTGAAAAAGTGCTATTCTTAAGGATTTAAACAGCAATTCATACGCAAATTAAGACACTTTCAGGCTATATTCATTGAAAAAGTGCTATTCTTAAGGATTTAAACAGCAATTCATACGCAAATTAAGACACTTTGAGGCTAAATTCATTGAAAAAGTGCTATTCTTAAGGATTTAAACAGCAATTCTTACGCAAATTAAGACAGTTTCAGGCTAAATTCATTGAAAAAGTGCTATTCTTAAGGATTTAAACAGCAATTCATACGCAAATTGAGACACTTTCAGGCTAAATTCATTGAAAAAGTGCTATTCTTAAGGATTTAAACAGCAATTCATACGCAAATTAAGACACTTTCAGGCTAAATTCATTGAAAAAGTGCTATTCTTAAGGATTTAAACAGCAATTCATACGCAAATTAAGACACTTTCAGGCTAAATTCATTGAAAAAGTGCTATTCTTAACGATTTAAACAGCAATTCATACGCAAATTAAGACACTTTCAGGCTAAATTCATTGAAAAAGTGCTATTCTTAAGGATTTAAACAGCAATTCATACGCAAATTAAGACACTTTCAGGCTAAATTCATTGAAAAAGTGCTATTCTTAACGATTTAAACAGCAATTCATACGCAAATTAAGACACTTTCAGGCTAAATTCATTGTAAAAGTGCTATTCTTAACGATTTAAACAGCAATTCATACGCAAATTAAGACACTTTCAGGCTAAATTCATTGAAAAAGTGCTATTCTTAACGATTTAAACAGCAATTCATACGCAAATTAAGACACTTTCAGGCTAAATTCATTGAAAAAGTGCTATTCTTAACGATTTAAACAGCAATTCATACGCAAATTAAGACACTTTCAGGCTAAATTCATTGTAAAAGTGCTATTCTTAACGATTTAAACAGCAATTCATACGCAAATTAAGACACTTTCAGGCTAAATTCATTGAAAAAGTGCTATTCTTAACGATTTAAACAGCAATGCATACGCAAATTAAGACACTTTCAGGCTAAATTCATTGAAAAAGTGCTATTCTTAACGATTTAAACAGCAATGCATACGCAAATTAAGACACTTTCAGGCTAAATTCATTGAAAAAGTGCTATTCTTAAGGATTTAAACAGCAATTCATACGCAAATTAAGACACTTTCAGGCTAAATTCATTGAAAAAGTGCTATTCTTAACGATTTAAACAGCAATGCATACGCAAATTAAGACACTTTCAGGCTAAATTCATTGAAAAAGTGCTATTCTTAACGATTTAAACAGCAATTCATACGCAAATCAAGACACTTTCAGGCTAAATTCATTGAAAAAGTGCTATTCTTAACGATTTAAACAGCAATTCATACGCAAATTAAGACACTTGCAGGCTAAATTCATTGTAAAAGTGCTATTCTTAACGATTTAAACAGCAATTCATAAGCAAATTAAGACACTTTCAGGCTAAATTCATTGAAAAAGTGCTATTCTTAACGATTTAAACAGCAATTCGTACGCAAATTAAGACACTTTCAGGCTTAATTAATTAAAATAGTGCTATTCTTAAGGATTTAAACAGCAATGCATACGCAAATTGAGACACTTTCAGGCTAAATTCATTGAAAAAGTGCTATTCTTAACGATTTAAACAGCAATTCATACGCAAATTAAGACACTTTCAGGCTAAATTCATTGAAAAAGTGCTATTCTTAACGATTTAAACAGCAATGCATACGCAAATTAAGACACTTTCAGGTTAAATTAATTGTAAAATTGCTATTCTTAACGATTTAAACAGCAATTCATACGCAAATTAAGACACTTTCAGGCTAAATTCATTGAAAAAGTGCTATTCTTAACGATTTAAACAGCAATGCATACGCTAATTAAATTCATTGAAAAAGTGCTATTCTTAAGGATTTAAACAGCAATTCATACGCAAATTAAGACACTTTCAGGCTAAATTAATTGAAAAAGTGCTATTCTTAACGATTTAAACAGCAATGCATACGCAAATTAAGACACTTTCAGGCTAAATTCATTGAAAAAGTGCTTTTCTTAAGGATTTAAACAGCAATTCATACGCAAATTAAGACACTTTCAGGCTTAATTAATTAAAATAGTGCTATTCTTAACGATTTAAACAGCAATGCATACGCAAATTGAGACACTTTCAGGCTAAATTCATTGAAAAAGTGCTATTCTTAAGGATTAAAACAGCAATTCATACGCAAATTAAGACACTTTCAGGCTAAATTCATTGAAAAAGTGCTATTCTTAAGGATTTAAACAGCAATTCATAAGCAAATTAAGACACTTTCAGGCTAAATTCATTGAAACAGTGCTATTCTTAAGGATTTAAACAGCAATGCATACGCAAATTAAGACACTTTCAGACTAAATTCATTGAAAAAGTGCTATTCTTAACGATTTAAACAGCAATTCATACGCAAATTAAGACACTTTCAGGCTAAATTCATTGAAAAAGTGCTTTTCTTAACGATTTAAACAGCAATTCATACGCAAATTAAGACACTTTCAGGCTTAATTAATTAAAATAGTGCTATTCTTAACGATTTAAACAGCAATGCATACGCAAATTGAGACACTTTCAGGCTAAATTCATTGAAAAAGTGCTATTCTTAAGGATTAAAACAGCAATTCATACGCAAATTAAGACACTTTCAGGCTAAATTCATTGAAAAAGTGCTATTCTTAAGGATATAAACAGCAATTCATACGCAAATTAAGACACTTTCAGACTAAATTCATTGAAAAAGTGCTATTCTTAACGATTTAAACAGCAATTCATACGCAAATTAAGACACTTTCAGGCTAAATTCATTGAAAAAGTGCTATTCTTAACGATTTAAACAGCAATTCATACGCAAATTAAGACACTTTCAGGCTAAATTCATTGAAAAAGTGCTATTCTTAACGATTTAAACAGCAATTCATACGCAAATTAAGACACTTTCAGGCTAAATTCATTGAAAAAGTGCTTTTCTTAGCGATTTAAACAGCAATTCATACGCAAATTAAGACACTTTCAGGCTTAATTAATTAAAATAGTGCTATTCTTAACGATTTAAACAGCAATGCATACGCAAATTGAGACACTTTCAGGCTAAATTCATTGAAAAAGTGCTATTCTTAAGGATTAAAACAGCAATTCATACGCAAATTAAGACACTTTCAGGCTAAATTCATTGAAAAAGTGCTATTCTTAAGGATATAAACAGCAATGCATACGCAAATTAAGACACTTTCAGACTAAATTCATTGAAAAAGTGCTATTCTTAACGATTTAAACAGCATTCATACGCAAATTAAGACACTTTCAGGCTAAATTCATTGAAAAAGTGCTATTCTTAACGATTTAAACAGCAATGCATACGCAAAGTAAGACACTTTCAGGCTAAATTCATTGAAAAAGTGCTATTCTTAAGGATTTAAACAGCAATGCATATGCAAATTAAGACACTTTCAGGCTAAATTCATTGAAAAAGTGCTATTCTTAACTATTTAAACAGCAATGCATACGCAAATTAAGACACTTTCAGGCTAAATTCATTGAAAAAGTGCTATTCTTAACGGTTTAAACAGCAATTCATACGCAAATTAAGACACTTTCAGGCTAAATTCATTGAAAAAGTGCTATTCTTAACGATTTAAACAGCAATTCATACGCAAATTAAGACACTTTCAGGCTAAATTCATTGAAAAAGTGCTATTCTTAACGATTTAAACAGCAATTCATACGCAAATTAAGACACTTTCAGGCTAAATTCATTGAAAAAGTGCTATTCTTAACGATTTAAACAGCAATTCATACGCAAATTAAGACACTTTCAGGCTAAATTAATTGAAAAAGTGCTATTCTTAACGATTTAAACAGCAATGCATACGCAAATTAAGACACTTTCAGGCTAAATTAATTGAAAAAGTGCTATTCTTAACGAATTAAACAGCAATTCATACGCAAATTAAGACACTTGCAGGCTAAATTCATTGTAAAAGTGCTATTCTTAACGATTTAAACAGCAATTCATACGCAAATTAAGACACTTTCGCATTCTGCCTCCAGCTTCCGTGGCGATAAGACGTGTTTCGCTGTGGAGCGTCAAACGGGTCATTTGTGTACGGCAGATAGTGGTCATTGTCCTCGTGTGCGATAGCGTAATCAACGTGATTACCCGTATCGCACTAATCGGTGTCTCCGCCTTTCTCCGGCTTTCGCTCGGAGTTTGTGTTTATCGATCGAGTGGCGCCTAGCCCCGATCAACGTGTGTTCTTAGTGTTGTGAGTGTGTGTATCTGTTGATCGTTGCGATAAGCAAGCGTATCCACGCTGCATCGTCGCATCGATCGTGATCAGTCCAGTGTGTGTGTGAGTTTGTGTGTGTACCTTTGCGCGCGTGCTGTCTATCGTGTGTGACGGTAAGTTTTGTCCTGACCCACCTCTCCCGTTGTCTTCGGTCCTGGCATGGGGTCAGATAATTCTGACTCGGAAAGGGAGATTGAGCCCAATGTAAAGCGTAAACCAGGTCGCCCTAAGGCCGCTCCTGCCACTAAAAAGGTGGCATTGGAAGAGAGACCGTCTTCCTCGAAGGCGTCGAGTGCCCCACCGGCAAATAGTTTTTGTGCCCCGCTGACAAAAACTAATCAGCCATCTGAACATCGAGCTCGTGCTTACCCGGTGTCGTGGGAGGGTAAGCCATTAGTTTATTTTATGCCACGTACCAAGCAGCTCGATGTAAGGACGATCGCGGCTGTTTTGTTTAAAAAATACCCGGGTGTTGCCGATGTATTTCGGATGCGCCCAAACAAGATCAGTTACCGGCGTGATCGAAGACTTCGATTATCCGGAGGAGGAGGTGATTAAATTCGGCGTAGGTGCATTTCATGCACCAGACACGCCGAAGGTAAAAGTCCTTGAAGCAAAAAAGCTTTTTAAGCTTGATGCCTCATCGAAAAATGAAAAAAAATATATCCCGACCACCTCCCTCCGGATCACGTTTGAGGGAACGGTACTTCCGCAGGCCCTCATTTTAGAAGGCCTCTGGATACCCATCGACCGGCCATACGTGCCAAGGGTGGCCACCTGTTCGAAGTGCAGCCGGATTGGACATGCCGATCCGTTCTGCACTCGCAAGATTTGCTGCGGAAAATGCAGAGGGGCTCACGCTACCGAGGAGTGCAAAGCCCCATCCCAAAAATGTTCGCATTGTCGGGAGGAGTGGCATGAGGTTGCATTGTGCCCTGTGTACCGGAAACTGCAAAAGGAGCAGACCAAAACGGTAGCCGAGCGGGCACGCGGCTCGTACAGCGATGCTCTCAAGGGAGCAAATGCATCGAACCCTTTTGCAGTTTTGGGTACAACTGCAAATGGCAAGCCTAGTCCGACTGCACCCGAACAGGTGCCACTGAGATCGGTAAAGATCATGAGAGTGCCCTACAAAAAGGTACAGCGGAAGGTTTTAAAGACGAAAAGTAAACCTTTGGCACCACAGCGCCACGCTAAAGTTTCTTCCCCCGGTCCAAAACGTGACGCTGATCCCAAAACTCCAGCCCCCCAAATTGCCAGGAAGCAGCCCAAGAAGAAGCGATCTTCTCGGACCGAAGCTCCGGTGGAAAGCCTGGCTTTTCCGACGGAGCCCACGAGCTTCCCGAGAACTCCCAGCCCGTCCCTTTCCGAGATCCTTGAGTCCCTCCTAATGACCCTTAACCTCCCGCAGCATCTGCACATGATCGCTACTTGGGCCCTTCCTTTCCTGAAGGGAATGATCAAACAGTGGCTGGCTCAATGGCCATGCTTAAGTATGATGGTCCGTTTGGATGATTAATGGCTCCTACGGCTACTATCATACAGTGGAACTGTAGGAGTTTGCTTGGCAAGCTAAACTCCTTTAAAGCATTAGTGGGCGAACACAACTGTGATGTGTTTGCACTCTGTGAAACTTGGCTATCGGATGAAATTAAATTAACCTTCCCGGGATATAACATAATCCGTGAAGATCGCGTTACTAGGGGTGGAGGGGTACTGATTGGTGTTCGAAAGAGTCACACTTTCACCAGAATACCTACCACTAGACAAGAAATGATAGAAACTGTCGCAGTTAAGGCAAAACTGGGCGTTCTTCACGTGACAATTGCATCCATTTATATCCCCCCGATAGCCAACAATGAAAAAGAAAAAATTGAAAAGTTCAAAGAGGATCTTGGAAATTTAGCAGTGGTCTTGCCTGGACCGCTTTTGATCCTGGGAGACTTTAACTCCCATGGAATCGACTGGGGGTGCGATAAGGATGACATTCGCACTCCTATCATCCGAGATTTCTGCGACAGATTTGGGTTTTCGATTCTCAACTCAGGAGAGGCAACTAGAATGCAGACACCTCAAAGTAGGGCGAGTGCACTGGACCTGTCTCTATGTCCATCAGCAATGGCCCTGGATTTTAGTTGGAAGGTAATCCAGGACCCTATCGACAGCGACCACTTGCCGATAGAAATTTCCTACATCAAGGGAGGATGTCCAGTAGAAGGAATCCCCGTTAAATGTGACTTAACGAGGAACATCGACTGGACGAGATACGGCGAATTAATAGCCGCTTCGCTTTCACTTGACTTGGAAGATTTGTCTCCTGTCAAGGAGTACGAAAAACTTGTTTCACTCATAAACAAGTGCGCCCTTGAGGCCCAAACAAGGCGCTCCCACCAAGCAAGGACATTTAAAAAACCTCCCACTCCTTGGTGGGACAAGGATTGCCAAGCGGCTTTTACCAAGAGGCGTGAGGCATTTAAAGCCTTCCGGGACACGGGCTCAAGGTCCTTATATGAAAAATATAAAGGACTGGAGAGAACGTGCAAAAACCTGTTGAAGGCGAAGAAAAAGGGTTATTGGCGTAGATACGTCAATAATCTAGACCCCGCCACTTCACTTAATTCGCTTTGGAGAATGGCTAGAAGGATGCGAAACAGCAACAACATCAATGAGAGCGAAAGCTTTTCTGGCGAGTGGCTGTATGAATTTGCCCACAAGCTTTGCCCCGATTTCGTTCCTGCGCAAAGCTTTACACAACATGCGCCTGGTAGTGACCCTAGGATGGACTCACCGTTCACAATGGTAGAGCTATCACTTGCTCTCCTATCAAGCAAAAATTCCTCCCCAGGTCTGGATCAGATTGGTAGCAAATTGCTTCAAAATCTGCCCGACATAGGGAGGAAACGTCTGTTAAGCATCTTTAACAATATGTTGGAGGTCAAAGCGTTCCGCATGAGTGGAGAGAGGTGAAAGTTGTCACTATCTTGAAGCCTGGCAAACCGCCATCAAGACACGATTCTTATCGGCCAATATCGTTACTGTCGTGTCTGAGGAAACTCCTTGAAAGAATGATTCTTTTTCGGTTAGAAGAATGGTTGGAATCAAACAACCTTCTCTCGAATACCCAGTTTGGTTTTCGTAAAGCCAGGGGTACTAATGACTGCTTAACCCTTCTGGTAACAGAAATAGAGCTTGCTCGTGCACGCAAGCAGAACATGGGATCTATTTTCCTGGATATACAGGGGGCATTTGACTCAGTATCACCATACAAGCTGAGTCAAAAATTAGAAAATGTGGGGCTGGGTCCAAAGTTGAACAACTTTCTGTTCAACCTTTTGTCGGAGAAAGCTATGAGTTTCAACAATGGTCATGTGCAAATAAAGCGGACCAGTTTCCATGGGTCCTACTTGAGCTCCCTGTTATACAACTTTTATGTTAGCGAAATAGATTCTTGTCTAGCACCAAACTGGAGCATTAGACAATTGGCTGACGACGGCGTCATATCTTTTGCAAGCAGGGATGCCGCCGAAATACAACTGACTTTACAAACCACTTGGGACAACCTTGCCGAGTGGTCTGGAAACCTTGGTATCAAGTTCTCTGCAACGAAAACTGAGATGGTAGTCTTTTCTCCTTTTAGCAACACGACTAAAAACAGGGAGAAAAGACTATTTGACCCGAAAATTGACGTCTTTTTGTACGGTGAATAGATATCAACTACCGACAATTTTCGATACCTTGGTGTTTGGTTCAATTCAAGGCTAAACTGGAGTACACACATCACCCATCTGGTGCAAAAATGCAGTAAAAGAATCAACTTTCTAAGGACAGTCACAGGATTCTGGTGGGGCGCACATCCATCAGACGTCCTGCGACTGTATAAGACAACGGTACTATCCGTGTTGGAATATGGCAGCATATGTTTCCATTGGGTATCCAACACGCATATCCTCAAATTAGAGAGGCTACAGTATCGTTGTCTTAGACTCGCACTAGGGAGCATGAAATCCACACATAACATGTCCCTAGAAGTGATGACCGGAGTGATGCCGCTAAAACTTCGTTTTGAAATGCAGTCGCTTCGCCTTCTAGTCCGTTCTTCAGTATCAAATCCCTTGATCGAAAAAAATTTTTAAGCGCTTCTAGAGAAAGGTTCTAAGAGCAAAATCTTGAAAATCTACGAAGATTTTGTTGCCCTACAAGTGCATCCTAGCGCTCCACAGGCATTAAACCGTGCTGCCCTTCCAGAGACCTACAGTTCCCTTTTAACAACAGATTCCTCGTTGCACGAGGAAATTAAGACCATACCGAATGATCTTCGCCCGATGGTAGTTCCGGACATTTTCAGGGATAAGTATGGCCATCTAAACCAAAGTAGCCAGTGTTACACTGATGGATCATCCTCTAAGGAAGGCACCGGCTTTGGCGTTTTTAGTGAGTCCGCCGAAGCATTTTTCAAATTGCGGGAGCCGTGTAGTGTCTACACCGCAGAACTAGCCGCAATCTTGTACGCACTACTGATTATAGCAGCGAGACCTTCGGATCAGTACTTCATCTTTACAGATAGCCTTAGCGCTATCGAAGCACTAAGATCCCCGAAGGCTGTTAAGAGTCAGGATTACCTTACCATGAAAATCATAGAATTGCTTGGCTCCATGTTCGACAAGGCGTTCAGGATTTCGCTAATTTGGGTACCTTCTCATTGTGGAATTCCCGGCAACGAGAAGGCAGACTCACTGGCCAAAACAGGCGTCCAACAAGGCGCCTTTTACGACCGTCCAATCTCGTCCCGAGAGTTACTTCGCCTACCACAGCAACTTTTCCTGTCTCGCTGGCAGAGCATGTGGGAGGCGGACGAACTCGGGCGATTCCTTTTCTCGATCTCTCCGCAAGTGTCCCTGCGGCCTTGGTTCGGTGGGCTCTCTGTTGACCGGGCATTCATACGCATGATGTCTCGACTTATGTCGAATCATTTCGCGTTGAATGCTCATCTTCAGCGTATAACTCTGGCTCAGACGAAGGTGTGTGGCTGCGGTGACGGATTTCACGATGTGGATCACCTTCTGTGGTCCTGCGTGGAGTTTCAAACCGCAAGACCCTCCTTGTTGGGCGCAGTCGAGAGCATCGGCAGACGAACGGGTACAGAAATTAGAGAAGTGTTGGCGACCTGAGACCTCGCATAAATAAGGCTCATTTCCCGATTCGCCAGAGACAACGGTCTTATCCTTTGATTCCGCATCCCCATTCTCCTACCAAACCATATCCGCCATTCCCTTTTTGTTATTCGTTGTGTTGTCTTTGTCTTAAGTGTTAAGTTTTTTTTTGTAGTGCCACGGGTGATTCGTTGACGATGCAACAGCATCCGGGGTCCAAGTCGACACTGTCGTAAGAAGGGAGGCAGAATTTTCTGTAACAGTGTTCTTCATCTCTGTCTAGCCTTGATGGGGCGAGTGCGGCCTTGCTGGCGTTGGGTTCGGAGGTGGTCGGCGTGTTCAACCCCATAATTAGCAGAGACCCTGCTGTTACGGGATGGAACTCACCGATAGCTTCTAAGTTCGGTGCTGGTTTGATCGAGCTTGGGCTACCATTGCTGGGCAGTTTGAGGTCCACTGTTCGCAGGCAAATGTTTGTGCTGTCACAATTTTTTTTTTCTTTCTGTTTTGTTTCAGTCCAGATCAGTTAAACGGATGGATGGAGTCCCGTGTTTACACATCTTAACCACCAACACACTCAACACAGCAATAGACCCGGACCATCAATAGAACTGGACAAACACACCACAACTTCCACACATCTACAACCGAGCACGCCAGGGATAAGGCGAAATATCAGGGAGGAAATGCCTTGGTAAATTTTTTTGTCATTTTTTTGTGTTCTTTGGATTTTGTACTTCGTCAGCACATGCGGTGCTGACCATACGGAATCATGCCGTCATAATTGAAAAAAAAATTAAAAAAAAATAAATGAAATTATTAAACTTAATAATTTTGACTGATGGTGGTACCATTTTGGTTTTAAAACTATCAAAGAATGTTTCAGCACTAATGATTTATTGATTAAACCCAGTTTTGTAGAAATATTAGCAAAAATGCAAACATTGGTTTTGCTCCTATTTTGAGCAGAATGCTCCTATTTTGGGCAGGCTGTGTTCCTATTTTCGGCATCACGAATAGTCGATTTGAGACACTCGAAAAGGTGTAATTAGTTAAAGAAAAATATTTTAAACAATTTTGCTCTCTTTGCTTAAACTCTTGAAAGAAAGTAGTTAAATAATTAATTTTATGTTGCCCATTCTGGATATCAAACTGCCAGATTTTGACGTCTCTCTAAAATCGCTCTGAAATTGCACTGGATTGAGCTGTCAAAGCTCAACATTTACCATGTACCTATTTTCGGCAGCCCTTAAAGTGATAAAATAATCACTAATTGGATTTTTAAATTCTCAATGAGCTTTGAATGAATTTTAAACTAATTTTATTGCTCAGAAAAATTTAAATCACAATTTTTTTTAAGCTCTAGTTTGCTTAATTTCAGAACTGCCGAACTATCGGCACAAAGCTTATCTGACGAAATGTTTTGAGCTGTTTTGAGGCACAAACATTTCTATATTTCGGTAAATATCGATCTAAAATCGTCAAAATATCGTATTTGAAGAATGAACAATGATGTTTTACTTTAACAGTAGTTTAAAGATGATTTCTTTTGCGATTTTTCCTATAATTTAGCTATTTTTGCCGACCTGCCGAAAATAGGTACACTGCCAACAACTGGAGCAGTTAACGTTTGACATTTTCAAGGTTATGACAGTTGTCAATCAACAACAAAAATTAAATTTTCGAATTTTATCCGTTAATGAAAGCGGAGCACAGGATTACCGATTATCCAGTGCAATTTCCGTGTTTCGTATATGGGCACCAATGAAATTTCAGTGAAATAAAAGTTAACATGAAACTTAACAATGAGTGAAACTTGCTTCAGTCTAAAGCACTTTTAAAAGCGCTTGGATATTCGTTTTGTTAACTAACAGTGGTCATTTTTCTAGAAGAATTTACACAACCATTCAAGCTTTCCGCGATCTACCTAGAGGACAGGGAGAAGACTTAACTTTTCTTTCAGATTAAGCCCAGGAAGAAACCTCCAAGAGAATCCAAGTATTACCCTTCACCAGGAAAAATACACCACGCCCTAGAAACTGTTAAATAGTCATCATGCAAACCAGAACCGCAAAACCACAAAAGTAATAACGAGTAGACTACGAACGAGTTACGATCAAACAACCAGACTTTGATGCTTATCGCTTTATTCTTGAATCGCAACTAACCAATTCCACAACTCCGTTCCGCTTATATACACAGCTGACGATACCACTAACCGAAAGAAAAAAGGCAATATACAGTCCACTCAACGCAGAACATTTTGGTCCTACGGAACCGGATCCGATTAGTGGTTTCGTGTTTTTTCGCGTAAAAGTCGGAGTTGAAGGATCCGCGATCGAATGTTACAGGGTGTTCGAGATAAATTTGACAAATTCTGAGGGAATAGGAAGGGATTTTTTATCAAATTTATGTTAAATATTTAAAAAAAATTCTACAAAGTTTAGCTTACCATGTTTGCCGCATTTTTTATTCTAAATACCCCCTCTCCGCGTCGATGGCCGCCTGCACCCGCTTCCGGAACCGCGCGCAAGCCCGGACAACCATGTTTCTGGAGATGGCCGCAAACACGGCCTTTATTCTGGCCACCAGCTCCGCTTTGGTATTGCAGGACGCCCTGTTGGTGTCCCGCTCAACTGTGCCCCACACAAAGTAATCCATAGGATTAAGGTCAGGGGAGCTGGGTGGCCAAACGTCGGGGCTGGTGTATCGGTCGAAATTGGCAGTGAGCCATTGGTGTGTTTTTACGGCCGTATGGCATGGTGCAGAATCCTGCTGCCAAACGTAAGGCCGCCCATTGGCCACCGTCTCAATCCACGGCTTCACCACGGTGGCCAGCAGGTCAATATACCCGTCAGCATTCAGCCGCAGGCCCTGGGGGAAGATGTGAGGCGGCTTCACGTCTCTCATGTCGCCCGCTGCTGCAATCCGGCCAGGAACACGTCGGTCCGCACACAATCCGACCGCCTGCTATGCTGTTTGCGAACAATAACACTATCCACGTCTTCACCACACTCCTCGAGCTGTACGCGTATTGTTTTTACGGTGTTCAGCGAACACATCGCCGCCTTCCGAATTCCGCGCTTTTACAATTCGAACGGGTTCCACATATTTACGGAGCTAGACATTTTTTACACTGGTTCACACAACTTTTAGCAATCGAATGACATATCAATCATTTCGATACGTCAACTCAACCTGGAGATATAAACCCAAAGGCCAGGTGTCAAATTTATCTCCAACACCCTGTATGTGTAGAGTACTAGACTATAACGGTTAATTCAAATAATGTCAACTGGGTAACGCAAAGCAGTAATGTCAACTGAGTAGCAAAGGTATCGTGTGTTACAGATAGGTAACGGGGATACCAAGCAGAGAATGGGAAAACTGGCAGTGGGTTAGCGAACGTGATCGTGATAGGACGTAAGCCTGGAATAGCACTTAATAAACGAAAAATTCTACATTATGGTGACGCACTACTGGAAGCGACTCTTAGAGCGTTGGGAAAGAAGCAGAACTGTTTCTGGATAGCAGCGAGTGTAACCCGGAAAGTACGATACGGCTTATTCCTTAGGGAAGAAGTAAGAACATCCGCGATCGGATGTAAGTGACGCTGAAGTGAAGCTTTACTACGAACAGAGTAGCACTATCCTTTGAACGGCGATTGTTTGCTAGAAAGTGTGATTACGAGAAAAGGGGCATCAACGATCGGATGTTAGTGACGCTAACGTTGACACGTCACGCAACGAACAGAGTAACATTTTCCAGAAAACGGCGAAAGGCGTCTGGAAAGTGTGATTACTAAAATATAGTAGTTTGTGTGCGATAAAGTTCGTGACGGTTCGACAAGCGGAGGTGGCTTAGCGATAGCAGTGCGAAGCCAACAACGGAAATTCCAACAACGAAATTGGTGACCAGGAGCCTAGTAGTGAGTGATTTGAAACACGAAGTGAAGTGTCCATTGTGCAACGGCGGCCACGAACTCTGGACGTGTGAATCTTTTGGCAGAAAAGGCGTTCGTGAATGGTATGAGATCCTGAAAAGGAGTGGTGCATGTTTCAACTGCTTGTCGGGTCAACTCGGTGACCAGTTCGAACTTGTACGTCGAGATCGTGTCATCAATGCGGTAAAAAGCATCACTCCTCACTACACGTTAACAGTTCCAGCCAACCAACAGCGAACGTGATTCCAGCTACGTCAATGAGAGTGGAGTCGGATGGAGCTCCAGCGGTTGTCACACACGCAGACACATTTACAACTCTTTGTGTTAGAACTGCAGATTCGGAAAGACAAACAGTGCTTTCAACTGCAGTTATTTTACGAGGGCTGACAATAAAGTAAGGTCTCCATTTTTTTTTTCATAGAAAATGACATTTATTTACAAAAAGCGATACACCGTTGGAAAGGCCAAGGTCTTGGCTACTTTTCTACATAATCGCCATTTTTTTCAAACACTTTGCGCATCCGCACGATGAACTTGTCTATGCCGGCAGAATACCACTCTCCGTTCGCCTCGCGCAGCCAGGTGTTGACCTCTTTCTGAACCTCCGCGTCACTTTCAAACTTCTTCCCTCCGGGATGTTTTTTCAGGGCGGGGACCATGTGGTAGTCACTTGGGGCCACTTCGGGACTATAGGGAGGGTGATCGATGATGTCCCAGCCAAATTTCTTAAGCAGGTCAAGGGTAACGTTGGCTGTGTGCGGGCGCGCGTTGTCGTGGTGAAATTTCACTCCTTTGTCAGCTGTTTCGGCACCCATCGGGCAGAAACTTTGTGATACTGCAAGTTGTTCACAAGGATATGACGGATTGTTTCGCTGCTACACACTCCTCCAAGCTTCTCTTCCAAGTCCCTAATTGTCACACGGCGGTTTTTGAGCATTTCTGCCTCCACTGCTTGAACAATCGCATCCGAGACCGACGGTCGCCCACTTCTCTCCTCATCGTGAACATTAGTGCTCCCGGAATTGGCTCCACTTACGCACGTTTTTTTTTTGTCCATACACATTTCCCCGTAAACTTCAACTAGTTGACGATGGATTTCAATAGGTGTCACCTTTTTCGCACTCAAAAACGTATTACAGAACGCAATTCGCACTTGGACGCTGACGCGAGGGGTACCTCCATCGTTGACGGCTGCTCAGCCAAGGCTGAGCGGTCGGGGAAGCCTCACCCAGCAGCAAAGTGGTAGTGGGGGAACCAAGGAACACGGCGGTGTTGCCAGATTTCGCCTAGCGCGTGATCCGGCGAAGTTGCAGCGTTGGAGACCATACTTAATTGTCAGCCCTCGTAGTTGATGGATTGCGTAGCACTCCCTATCCGTGCCGAGTGCTGCTTGATTCTGGTTCGCAAATGAATTTTGTTACCGAACGTTTCGCGAACCTTCTCTCGTTGAAACCGACCACCACTGATATTACTGTCAGTCGTCCGAACGGTAACAAAATCACCCTCAAACTACACACGACGATAAGATCTCGCGACGGAGACCTTAAAGCAGAACTGGATTTGCTAGTGACCCCGCGAATCACGAGTGAACTTCCAGCGAAACTCACCTTCGACGTCTCGAAATGGTCCATCTCCAGCGAACTGGAGTTAGCCGACCCGACATTCAACAAGCGAGAACCTATTGATATGCTGATAGGTGCTGAGCTATTTTGGAGCATAATGCTAGATGGTCGATACGACTTAGGCCAGAACCGACCTGTGCTGAAAAATACGAATTAGGTTGGATAGCTGGCGGTGTGATTGCGAGCGACGCAACGGTCGTTGCGCGAACATTTTGCCAGACTGTTGAAGGTGAGCCGCTTACGGAACATTTGAAGCAATTCTACAAGGTAGAAGCTTGCGACTAGCTGCGCCCAGCCCCCACAGTGGAGGACGAAGTGTGTTTAGAACACTTCCATCAAACGCATGGGCGAACGGAGACCGGTCGCTACGTTGTGCGACACCCTTTCAACGACCGCGAGTACCGCGAGGGAGATTCGCGAGAAATGGCGTTGCGACGTTTCCTGGCATTTGAGCAGAAGTTGGACAAGCAGCCCGAATTGAAGGAACAATACTCGCAGTTCATTCGAGAGTATGAGCAACTTGGACACATGCGAGAAATCGACGAAGCACCGAACGAAGATCCGGGATCAGTGTTTTACTTGCCACATCACTGCGTGTTGAGGCCGTCAAGTACAACGCGTTGTGTTCGACGGGTCAGCGAAGACGTCAACGGGTGTCTCAATCAACGACGTACTGGTGACTGGTCCTATTGTTCAAAATGATCTCACCTCTATCTTGCTTCGTTTCAGAGGATTCCAGTACGGATTTACGCTCGATATCCTGAAGATTTTTCGACAGGTAATCGTTCATCCAGAAGACACAATGTACCAGCGAATCTTCTGAAGGTACAATCGGAATGATCATCTCACAGTACAAGAACTTCTTACGGTGACGTACGGTCTGAATCCTTCGCCATTCCAAGCAACCATGGCACTGAAGCAAGCAGCGATAGACCACCAGGACGATTTTCCGAGAGCTGCTAAGGTCATCGACAAGGAAACATACATGGATGATATCCTTACGGGAGCAGATACTCTTGGTGAAGCGTGTCAATTACAACGAGACGTAACGGAACTACTGGCAAAAGCATGCTTCAGCGCGCACAAGTGCACCACTTCGCAAATCACCCCAACATCGTTCTAGATGCTCCAGACGAGCTGAGTGGAAGTTCCTTCGAGGTCACCGATGACAGCTCTAAGACGATTGTAAAGACTTTGGGGGTAACTTGGAACCCTCTTGAGGACTGGTTCTCGGTTTCGGTTCCTGACTTCGAACACTCAGAAAACATCACTAGACAGAAACTTCTGAGTCAACTGGCCAAGATCTTCGACCCGCTTGGTTTCTTTGGGCCAGTAATCACGTATGCAAAGCTGATACTGCGAGAAGTTGGAGAGCTGCAAATTGAGTGGGATGATCCAGTCCCAAGCGAAATCGAAGAAAGATGGATAAAATTACCATCCGAGATGACGGCTTTAAGAGAGATGCGAATTCCACGATGGATCTCCTGGAAGGATGTATTGAAGCTTGAACTACACGGGTACGCAGACGAGGAGATCAAGGTAAGATTAATCTGTAGTAAATCACGAATCTTACCAAAGAAACAGAACTCGAAGCAGAAATCCATCACGACTCCACGAGCTGAACTCCTAGCTGCATTACCGCTCTCTAGAATGGTTAATAAATTCCTGGTTGCCACAGAGCAAAAATTTGAATCCGTCCGTACACACCTCTGAGGTGATTCTTAGATTGCTCTGGCTTGGCTGAAGAAACAACCCCAGCAGCTGCAGTTCTATGTATCAAATCGAGTGGCTGAGATACAATAATTAACACAACCTTTCAGCTGGCATTACGTTGCCACACACGAAAACCCAGCCGATTGGATTTCACGTGGAGCCACACCAAGTAAATTGATGAAATCGGAGAAATGGTGGCTGCCTCAACATCAGAATCTTGCAACCGAACCTGGCGAAATCATAGTGACTGATTCTGAACTATCTGAACTAAGAGCTGGTGTAGTTTTGGCTATGACTACTCCAGTCGAGCGTTTCCCGATATTCGACACATTGAGCGGTTTTACAACCATCGTTAGAAGCACGGCGTATTTAGTACGCCTGGCTAGATTCATCATGTCTCGCAAAGGGGAAGTGGTGAAGGGTCCACTCACTGCTAAGGAAATTCGATCAGCAACGCTTGTTATCGTTCGGCTTGTACAACGGGAAACTTTCCAGCCTGAGATCCTTGCATTAATGGACGGCGCCAACAGAAATCATCGGCTTAACGGACTGAAAGCGTTATTGGATCCCGATTACGGTATTGTACGAGTTGGTGGCCGTATCAAGCGAGCTTTCATACCATACGACAGTCGCCACCAGATGTTACTGCCGACTAAGCACCCCATCACTGAAGCCATCATTAGACAGATGCACTTAGACAACCTGCACATTGGACAAAGAGGTTTGCTTGCGATTGTACGTCAACGGTACTGGCCACTGAATGCGAAAAGTACTATCCGCAAGATCATACGGAAGTGCATCGTTTGCTTCAAGGCGAATCCGTTGAAAACGACGCAGCTGATGGGTGACCTCTTGTCGTATCGTGTCCAATCAGCTCCTGTCTTCTCGAAAACCGGTTTAGATTATGCCGTTCCATTTTGGATAAAATCGTCGGCCAGTCGAAAACCTCAGATCACGAAGGCCTACGAGTGTTTATTCGTGTGTTTGAAGACGCGGGCCGTGTACATAGAATTGGTTTCAGACCTGACGACAGATGCCTTCCTTGCAAGTTTGCGGCGTTTTATCAGCCGACGTAATGTCCTAAAACAATACATTCTGACAACGCAACCAACTTTGTCGGAGCGAAGACGGAGTTGCACAAACTTTGGAAAATGTTCCAAAGCAAGTACGTCGCGAAGAAGATCGTCAACTACTGTGCCGACAAGGAAATCGAATGGTCCTTCATACCGCCGCGAAGCCCACACTTTGGCGGTATTTGGGAGGCCGGCGTAAAGCAGGTCAAGCATCATCTGAAACGAATTGTTGGAGAACGAAGATTGTCCGATGAGGAGCTCTACACGACGTTGACGCAGATAGAAGCTGTACTAAATTCTCGAACTTTAGTACCGGCTTCGAACGACCCATCAGACTACACTGCGATAACACCAGCGCATTTCCTGATTGGACGTGAAATGCAAACTTTTCCAGAAGATGACTACACGACGCTGAAGGAGAATAGGCTTTTGCGATGGCAGTTGGAGCAAACGATGCTGCAATTCTTCTGGAAAAGGTGGACAGCGGAATATTTACCGGAACTACAGAACAGATCCAAGTGGCTAAAGACGAAGGTCATTAGAGTTGGATCACTTGTGTTGGTGGTCGATCAGAACGCGCCACCGTTGCAATGGCCCCTTGGAAGAATCATTGCTACACATCCGGCAGAAGACGGCGTGACACGCGTAGTTACAGTGAAGATGGCGAATGGAGCTGAATTCAAGCGTGCTGTGACAGAAGTGTTTGCTACCGTTAGATGAGGAGAATGGAAATACTATTTGAACGCCGCGGAGGATGTTGTGCTACTTGGGTAACTTTGCTGCAAGGGCACATTCAGATTTGCTGATTGGGAATGATATTTGAATACACACACGTTGATGGCAGTGTGTCAACTAATCCAAGGGAAACTACACGGTTTTTTATGGCTCCCGACCTTTACGGGAGACGATATCACTAACCGAAAGAAAAAAGGCAATATTCAGTCCACTCAACGCAGAACAGTGCCTTTCAGACATCTTATCACGCGTTTAGCTACTATCCAATCTTTTTCTGTTGGTTCATTAAATTTTCTCCCGAGAAAACCCACACTAGCAGAAATATCTGGCCTGGCACATTTCGCAATAAACATCAAGCTTCCCACGACGCTTCTATACTTAGTACTTTCCATAAGTATTTTGCTCTCTTTTTCATCACGTAAGAGTCCTTGATCCATAGGGGGTTTGACCGTTTTCGCATTCGCTAGTCCTTCCTTTGAAATAAGCTCTTCGATATGGGCTCTAGCACTCAGACTAAACTTTCCATTTTCATCCCTAACCACTTGCATTCCTAGGAAATGTTTCACATCTCCCAACATATTTATTGAAAAACGTTTGTTCAATTCACTGTAGACGTGCATGATTGTGTTCTCTTCCTTGCTTGCCACGAGCAAATCGTCTACATAAACATTTAAACATCCCAAGGGGAAATTTTCTAGGATAAATATCCCCCTCTCTTTCTATTTATACACCTCTTCCGTTCGCACTCATGGATGATTTGTCACACACTCGAGTTTGGTTCATGATGACCTAAATGTTTACATCTTGCTCTCCTTTTATTATTATACCCATCTCGCTTACGCCTATAGATTCACCTTGTTTGGGTGAATATATGTATGGGCATGTGTGCACTCGTACAGGGTTTGTCTCGTTACTTTACGATACGAACGGTATATATTATACCGTCATTATTGGTTTTACAGTTCGTTTGAGTATTTTCATTCAATCCCAAAGTGTTTTTAGTTCATCGATCTCTTTCACATGGTTTTCGATATGATTTTATTGTCAAGACGGTAGGTTTTGTCGAAAAAATGTATATAACAAATTGAAACACTTTGTACAAAATATGCCGTTCGCATCGCAAAGTAAATAGGCGAGCCCTGTATCTTTGATCGCTGATTTTTGTCTGGCTGCTCATGGAGAAGGGGTAAGAGTTCATGCGTGATTTGATTAGAAGAGTGGGAGAGGTTGACGAAGCCGATCGTCTTCACTGTGTGATTGTTGATCCAAATCTCTTCTCCGCCAATAAATGTTGCGGAATATTTTATTAGGTTTCAAGTCGTGCGATTTCGGCTCGGCTCAGGATATGCGGAGGGATCGGCTCAGGATATGCCTTCAAATACCGTTACTACATTAACCTTCACGACGACCATGTTCCGGACAAAAATGGGGACGACACTGGAGCATTTCTTTGCCTGGTTCAGTTGCGCAATATGTACGTGATGCATTTCGCTCGTTCATGTTTTTATTGGTAAGTAAAAGCCGTAATTCTATAACCTATATAATCACCTCTTCTATATTAACATGTAAAGTAACCATTTTATATTTACATCTTGTATTTCTAGCACCTAACACTATCGCACTGAGCGGCCGGGATGGGCCTCCGGCTCGAAGGGAATCGAGTACAAACACCAAATGATTGGCTCTTGTACACTTTTTCACCTTATATAAAGAACTTTGTAGTAAGGAAGCTCCTCACTCCTCTTCATACCTCTGAAACGGTATACAATCGACACCAACAGGAGATCGACTACACTGCGTGAATCATCTTGTCCAGTGCAACCAGGCAACACAACATTCCTCTATAGCAACAGCACCATCATCAGCCGTGCTAGAAGCAACTCCAACTTGTTGTCGGGAGACTAAAAGATGCAAAATTGATCTTAAATAAAAGCAAACAATTTTGTGTAGAATGATGATTGATCAAACTTACTGTTAATGGAAGGCACTTTATACACAGTAGGACGGTAGGAAGAACTGAACGGAAAAAGAACACCCAATGCTGATTGCTGGCAAGCCGCCGGTAACGTAATGACCAATTTGGAACCCGTGATCGAGCAGAGTCAGTGTTCAAGGCCGCGCACGATCCCGGCATACGATATGCATTCTCCGATACCCATGGCCAGGTTCTCCTACGAGGTACAGTGTGGGCTCACCCGCTAAATGTAAATGCACAATCAGTTGATATCCTCCTCACCGCATAGTTGTCGTGAACCTTTTCCCGCTCTGTCTTCCGTGCCCGACACCTCCCAACGTTCACCATGGCGCTGCAGAACTAAAAGGCAAAAAACTATATTCTAAATATCTGGGATAAAAGCATATAATTATATTTACCTGATTAGATGCACTCATCGACTTTGTAGAGCAAACAGATTTTTGAATCTGAAAATAAGAAAAGTTCAACCAATACAAGCCATTCCAGCGTCTAGTACGACTGTAGCACTGCTTCTTTTTTTCTTCTTAACTACACCATGATCTGCTACGTGCAAGCGTACCACGCTCCAATTTATATTACGTGTACTTCATTCGTTCTCTGAGCAATTCTGGTGGTTCAGTCTTCAGGTTGAGGTATACATGCACACGGCATTATGTTTCTAATCTTACTCTTACTCACCCGTTTCAGCACAACGAAAAAGTTTCACACGCACAGATCACAGCTGATAAACAACACACTCGACGCCCGCCCCTCCAACCTTGCAGCAAAAGTACCGTTGTTATACACAAACATACCACCTTAAACGCGAAGAATCTACGGACATGTAGAGAAGCAAAGCAAAATCAAGAGAGAAAAGAGCGAATACAAGAATAGAGGCACTCCCGAAAACACATGACGAGACACAACAATACACAATACATTGACAAAAACTTATCCTCGAATATTTGTTTACATTTTGCATGGCTATCCTCGAAAAATTTATCGAAACATAGATTTTTCGAGAATAGTGAACTTTTGTTTATTTACATTCGATGAACATGGTTCCGGTTCATTTTATGACAGGGTTCATTCAAAATGTAAACAAACAGAATCAAGACAAAAACAAATTATCCTCGAAATAATTTGGAATTTCGTAAATCTTTTCGAGGATATTTCGTTAACGAATGTATTTACAAAAACATTTAGGAAAACAGGGGGAACAGATAACTTGGGATGTTTTGGAGCTAGTAAACAAACAGGGATCGGCTTGTTGAAACGCGGTTGAATTTTTTAGAAATCTTTAATAGCAGAGATAAAAAATTACTACACTTTGGTTTCAACTTCGTTTCCTGACAGATCCTGCTGATTCCCGTCGGGTAGGCGCGACCTCCCTTTTTCCGATCTTTCTTGTTTCTTGTTTCTCTTATTCCTTGCTTTCCAACTGACAGATCGTTGGGAGCCCTACAAAGTTTCCAACATACTTTAAACCCCTTTTCCTCGATTGTTTTACAGAGAGTAATATTCCAGCATCTTACCGATTGTTTACCGTAAATGCTCCTCCTCAAAAGGCAAACTATATCTTTCTTTCCTTTTATTTCTCGACCAGGAAGTTGACGCATGTAAATTTCCTCTTCTAAATTACCATGATAGATAGGCGGTTTCAACGTCTAAATGCTTTACGAGCAATGTATCCTCTCCAGCAATCGCTAATAGAGTACGAACTGTATTATACCTTGTCACCGGAGCAAATGTTTCGTAATAATCCGTACCGTACACTTGATTAAAATCTTGTGTAACTATCCTGGCTTTGAAACGCACAATCTGGCCCTCTTCTTTTTTCTTCATTTTGAAAACCCATCGACTTCCAATTGCTTTCTTACCCGCCGGTAAATCCACCAAACACCACGTGCCGCTCTTTGAATGCGATCTCAGCTCACTATCCATCGTCGCCTTCCATGAATCGGAGTTGGGTGAATACATCGCTTCGACCCATGTAGATGGTTCTTCCTGAACGTGCACCACACCAACGACAAAATCATCCAAGTAACTCGGCAGCCTTCCACGAGATTCACGTACAGGCAAACTACTCACCGCATTGTCTTCGATGACCGATGCTTCCACAGAGCCAGTGGATGCATCGAGAAACTCAGCTTCTGCATGTTCCACCGATTGGTTCGCATACAGTTCACCAACCGATTGTTCGCCGACGGACGAGGTAGTATCGTTCTCGACACGGAAAGGGGCTGTATCGAGTACAACAACAACACTATTGTTCTCACGCTAGCTGCTATCACGCACCGCATAATGGCTATTTGGTTGGTCGTTTTCGAGGAACTTTGTGTCGCGACTGACTGTTACTTTTGTTGTCTTCAGGTCAACAAAACGATACGTCTTTTGCTCTTCGGAGTATCCAATAAAGGTGAGTTTCTTCGCTTTGCTCGGAAACATTCCACGGCTATTTTTCGGAATGTGCACCCAAGCACTACAACCGTATGCCCGGAGATGATCAACACTTGGCTTTCTTTTGAACCACAACTCGTATGGGGTATTGTTCACTGCGTTGGACGGCAGACGATTCTGCAAATAGGCTGCACACGTCACTGCTTCTCCCCAATACATTTTGTTCAATTTCGCTCCCACAAGCATAGCCGTTATCATTTCCTGCAAATATCGGTTTCTTCTTTCTGCCACTCCATTTTGTTGAGGCTTATACGCGGTGGAGGTTTGTGACAATATACCTGCATTTCGATAGAAATTTTTCAGTTTGTCACTCGTATATTCCCCGCCTCCATTCGACCTGATTATTTTGGGAAATTTACCAAACTGGGTCTTCACTAACCTTACAAAATCCATTATTTTGTCACAGGCTTCGGATTTCGACCTCAACAAATACACCGTCGTATAACGACTATAATCGTCCATTTTTGTAAGGAAATAACGATTTCCACTCGGAGTCTCAACCGGCACGTCGCTGTGCACTATTTCTAACACACTGTGTGTACCTCGCTCAGCACGCTTCGGGATCTTTGTTCTTGACAATTTTCCCTCCAAACACACCTCACATGTTGAATCACACGCACATGCTTTTACTCTCGCTCCAGTACACATGTTTCTATCAAACAAGCATTTGATCGCACTATTCTCGCGATGACCGAAACGCTTATGCCACTGATGCACCCAACCATCATTGTTGCTGTCACATACCACATACGCTGAATCCGTGTGTTGCATGTACTAACTATTTTGCAACATTCCTTCAATCGCAATCACGCCGTTCTTACTGATTTCAAAGGAATCCTTTGTGAAGATTACTTTATAACCTTTCGCACAAAGACAAGTTACCGACAGCAAATTGCTGTTAAGAATCGGCACAAACAACACATCTTTGATCACAATTTTTCCCTTAGAACAGCTTATCGCACATTGTCCTATTCCGGATGCACTTGTTGTTTTACTGTCTGCTAACGAAACATGAGCAGCACCTTCTCGGGAAAAACTCTTAAGCGATTGAAACATAGCAGTGTCGTTACACATTTGCCTGCTGGCACCACTGTCGATTATCCAACGTTTTCCTGCAATCGATACCGTAAGATTCGCCGCTGCCTTTTTGTATCCTTTGTTCTTCCCAAACTTTGGGCAATTCCTAAACTTCCTAAACTCGCGCAACTTTCTCATGGCAAAATTTGATGTTAATTCAGCCTCAGAACGATTTTCTAGGTAAACAGTCAAGCTACCATAAGACGATGGTAAGCGTGATAATACCAGTGCCATAAAAACACGATCTTTTAATCCTTCGTTCACCGCTTGTAACCGCGTTTGAAATTTCACCATTTCATTAAGATGAGCCGGCAAATTTCCACCTTCAGAAAGTTTAAGGCAACACAACTTCCGTAACGCATATAGCACTGATGGGAGACCGCTACTTTCATGAACCAAACAGAGCTAGTCCCACATTTTCTTTGCAGTTTGCTTGTTCATAATATGCACCTGTTGATAATCATCTACCGTTGCACTAATTACTCCTCGTGTCTTTGCATCACCCAGCACCCACACTTCATTTGGTTTGTCCGGCTTGGGGTCCTTAACAAACTTTGACAGTTCTTGCCGTATAAGTTCCATTTCTTCACGGAACTTCCGAACTTCGAAATTGTCCTCTCCCAAAAGTGGGAGCTTCACTTGCAAAGTCGTCATCTTAGCAAAGATTTTCTAATGCAACACAATCACTAGCACAACGTGCACTGAGGCCATAACATGTAAATGGTCATCATGCAAACCAGAACCGCAAAACCACAAAAGTAATAACGTGCAGACTTCGAAAGAGCTACGATCAGACAACCAGACTTTGATGCTTATCGCTTTATTCTTGAATCTTAACTAACCAATTCCACAACTCCGTTCCGTTTATATACACAGCTGAGAAGCCAAAGGTGTCAAACCCGTAAAACGTTGCCTATTTCTTACAGAAACAACCTCCATCTTACCTATCTTAAAACCTCATTCGACACAGCGTTACAACTCCCTGATTAGTGCTGTTAAGCGTATAACACTAGTGGTTCCAAGGACCAACACTTCAACCAGCGATAAATCTTCATTTTGATCCAATATTATCCGATTCAGCACCATGATTTTCGAGGTAGCGAAGTAGCCTAAGTGAAAGCCAACATATACTTGATAGTTATCTTCTTCTTCCTTGGCACTAAAACCTCGAAAGGTCTCGGCCTGCCATTTCTGTCTTTCTGTGACTTAATTTTATCCGTAGAAAAGTAGTCAGCATTACGTACGGGGAGACACCCCCGGCCCTGTAGTGTGAAGCCCGGCGCCGTTATCGCCCCTGCCACCGGTCCGCCCCTGATAGTTATCTAATTTACTCATATTTTAGGCCTTACAACTGCTCCTCGGTTTTGCTGTGAAAATCCTCGATACCGCGCACTACCAAGGCTATAACCAAGGCACGTCGAAACGGTTGCTTCTTCCAGGCCGGCAATGCGAAAAGATGCAAACGACTGTACCATATATATATACGCGGACAAAACTTTTGAAGCGACCAGGACGCCGCCTGGTGCAAAACAGGCGTAGCTAGGGAATGTCCAGTGGGGAGATAGGAGACAGAGATAGCGTACACAACTAGAATACGACAGCTAGGGGGCTGACAGCTGACGAGTTGATCTCAGCACATAAAAACCGTAGACTGCTCAACCAATCTCATTTTTCAGTGTTCCGCGTTAGGCTCATCAGCTCGTTCCACATTTTCGCGTTTAACTGCATGTTCACAAATTGTTACACCTGCAAATAAAAATTAGGGAATAAACCTCCACACGTATCCAAGGAGCATGTACAGAAGCCGCATGGATGAATTAGATGGAGCACACGGATTGTTGAATCAATCGATCAATCAGTGTTTCAGCCCTGCCATAAAATGAATACAATGCAGTCTCATAAAACAGGTAGCGGAAAGTTCAAACAAGGAAAACAACCCTCGAAAATAGACGACAGTTTCGAGAGCTAAGGACGACAAAAGCGGCCTTCCACCTCCCGATTACTGCTCGATCATCCGTCAAGATATCTCCTTTCCCAGTTGCGACACATATGGTTCTCAGAACATGTGAGTTTCCATGTACTAAGATAGCTGCTGCATCTTGCACGAGCGCTTCATTCACTGTACGTTCAGCACGAGGCTTAAAGCCAAACAAGGAAGTCTTGAACTGGACTGGTGGAATCGAACCTGTTGGATGTCGGACGCAGTTGTTGGTGGTAAACGATAACAACTAGCCTGAAAAGTGTTTTATGTTGTCTGTTTATTTTTCAATATTTGCTATATAATAACATTTGCTCCCCAACATTTAATACTTTTCGGAAAACTTCTACTGTTAAACGCATTCTGCTAGAGTCTACTGTACACGATACAATTAGCCTATTGTGTTGTCCATGTCCTTTACATCAGATGAGTTAGATTATCAATGATCCAAACTAGAAAATTTGTTTACTTTTGGAGACGCTAATCCACTACCTACTCGTACTGGATTACCAAAAGGATACTCTGCTACATACCATGCGTATATTCGACCACGAGCATCACCTGTTTAGAAATAAAAAAAATATTATTATTAAATTATTACGGACGGATGAAAAACTTTTTTTTAAATAATTTTAACTTTGTTTCATCCACAGCTTAGCAGTGCCTTTCGTCTACTTACCCACGTATAATGTGTGATGATCCTTTGATATGGCAAGTGCTGTTATACTTGCTGGCTCAGCATTATTTTTATGATCGTATGCTGTGTGCAAAGTAAGTTCCGTTCTAAAAACAAGTTTTCTCTCCCACTGCAAGCCTGAAATATCAGATGTTATGAGCAAATCAAAGTTTGGATTAGTGTTAGTGGGCTATTCATCTCATTGTTTGTTTGTTAATTTAAAATTGAACTCGGTTAACTGCTGGCACAAATTGCAATGATCATAAATTGAGAACAAAGGTTTTCAATCATGAACAAAAATTTCATTATGACGCTTAACTTATTCAGATAAACTTACCTTCTAGCGGTTCCTCATTATTGTCTTTCTTGTCAGTTTCAGAGAATATAGCTTTTTTTGGTAAATCATCCGCTGATTGCTGTGGTTGTTTTGAAGAAAACTCTATTGACCATAGCTGAAACGAAAGTATCATTGAGAAGCCCAAATGAACAAATCAATTACAGATTGGAAAATAAACTTCCTAGCTATTAAAAGCGTTTGGAATCGAAATTATACAACAAAACTTTAATCTGTACTAGCCAATACTGACTGTCGCACAATCTCACACTGTGTTCAAATCACTGTCGCAAACACTCTTGCTAAGACAGTCAACCTGAACAGACGTGTTTTGCTTGTGCTCCCGGTTCAGTGCTTCATCTGTGCTCCTAGTGTTGCGTGCTGTAGTGAGAATTTTCTGTGCCCGTACAGTGTGTAGTGCGACTTGTTGTTGTTACGCTGTGCTGCTGTGCAGTGTCTTGTGCAGTGGTTTCTACCCGTTGTACCTGTGCTGTTTTCCTGTGTTGCTGGGTAGTTTCCTACCAGGTGTTTTCTACCCAGTGTACCTGTGCTAAAAACTAATCCAGAAGTTCTATACTTCTCGGTGGTGCGTGCGTGACTTTTGTGCAGTGGTGCTAGGTTTAAGAGCTTTAGAGAAAGATAGGCCCTGGTGATTCATGACTTTTGTGCGTTGGTATTAAAATAGAGACAATTTAAGTGAGAAAAAAGACTCGTTTACTGTAGGTGGTGTGCCATGGTGATATTTTTAAAGTGTAGTGTGTTAACATTTACTTTTACGACTGACAGGACTTAAAACTTTTTTTTCTGGGCCCGGCATTACAATGCCAGGCACACCTTTCCCCCCCTCGGTGGGCCCTTTCGAAATGAACGGAGCCTACCAGACTACATGGACAAGAATAATGACCACGGTGACATGAAGTTCCTTGTCCTACAAACAACCGACCTTATCCTCCGCTGCTGGTGAGCTTTCCAAACCCGGCAAAGTTCTTGACAACGGCAAAAAACTCCTGATTAAGACCCGTAGTTCCAAGCAATTTAAATCGCTACAAACCCTCTCCAAACTCATTGACGGGACTAGCGTGACAGTGACTCCCCATACAACCCTAAACAGTGTTCAGTGTGTAATCCTCTCCCCAGACCTGAAAGACGTTAGTGTCGAGACAATTCTAGAAGAACTCAAGGACCAACGCGTAATTTCTGTGCATAGATTTAAACGTAAAGTGAACAGTGAACTAGTGCCGACGAACATCTTCCTGCTCCGTCTAAACGCCACCTCGATCCCATCAATCATCCGCCTCAGTGCCCAGCAAGTTTCCACCCGACCTTACTACCCAAAACCCATGATGTGCTACAACTGCGCTCATTATGGACACACCAAGATGAGCTGCAAGGTAGTTCAAGCCTGCGCCACCCACGGCCTCAACTCAAGGTACGCCTGCCCACGGAGATTGCCCCGTCGACCCCGTGTGCATGAAATGCAATGGCCACATAACGCCTTCTCCTGTTCCTGTCCCCGCTACCTACAAGAAGAAGCAGTCATCAAGTACAACTGTTCTTACGGAGAAGCCCGTAGATCTGTTACTTTGCCTGTAGTTTCTTCTCTTGTCCAACAACGAATTACGTACGCACAACAAACGACGCAAGACGAAAAAGACATACCTATTGCTAATTAACAATCACAAAAACAACAACAAGACGAACTTATCAAAACGCTAAGAGAATCAATTGACAGCTTGAGAAAACAAATAAAAGAACAAGGTAAAATGATTAAAAAAATACTGAAACAAAACAATGACAAACAAGAACAAAACGACAGCTCACTAGCATCAGAAACCGACACAACTCTGACCGACTCAGAAGACGCGGCCTCCACCACCTCCACCATTTCTTCCATCATCGGCAAGCGAGCCCGCGGGAATAAGGGCTCTCCCTTCTCGGAAGAGGAAAACCCAACTTCCGAAACACAATCTATCTCACGCTCTCAAAGTACCTCCGATACAAAACGATCTTCCTGACCCGTGGCAACCTCTTAGATGAAATATTCCATACTGTAGACTTACAAATCCTCCACAATCAAACCCCAACCCGTGTTTCTCCGTCTGACGGAAGTAGCTCCATCCTTGATTACTGTGCGGTGTCATCTTCTATGGCACCTCAATTCCACATAGACGTTGACACAGACACACACAATAGCGACCACTTTCCGCTTTTTATCCGTAGTACTTTTCGTTCTCAGCCATCTCTCGTACGTCCTCGTTGGAAGTATGAGGGGGCTGATTGGGAAGCTTCCTTCCATTGAAAGGACCGGACATTTAGATTATTAATAGGAACCGAACTATCCAACCCCTACACACTAGAGAATGGTGTTCCGCAAGGGGCCATTCTCTCTCCTACCCTCTTCCTTATTAGTATGGAATCCCTTTTTAGTTTTATTCCCACAGAAATCCAAGCATTCCTCTACGCAGACGATATCATTCTGGCCTCTTCATCTCGTACTGCTTGTGAATCTCGTAAACTCCTGCAAGCAGGGGTTGACAAGATTCGACAGTGGTCGAGATGAACGGGTTATGAAATGTCACACACCGAATCCAAAATCCTCCATATCAACAAATACTCTGCAAACAGCGACAATCTATTACATACTAGAATACACCAATACCTAACACACGGACTGCCGACATACTCGGCGTTACATTCGACAGACACCTTTCCTTTCTTCCACATTCCAACAGGGTTAAGAAGGAAGCTAACAGCCGGCTGAATCTGTTCCGCAAGCTCGGAGCTGGCAAAGCTCGGGCCTCGCGATCAACCCTGAACCGCATCATCAACGCCTGGCTCCTACCCAACCTACTCTACGGTATCGAGATTGTTTCCCGCGAGAGAGCAACCTCCGAGAAGAGAGTAGCACCCGTCTACCATACAGACATCCGCTACGCCACTGGTGCTTTTGTCAACAGCCCGATCCATTCCCTTCTTTGCGAAAGCAGTTTCCTTCCCTTCCAACATGTTATCACCGTGCTCCTGCAATAGACTGGGAACTAAAACACAAACTCCGGCGGACCGGAAAATGCAGCCACATCGCCAATAGCACCTTTACACACCTGATCCGTACCAAATATAAACACCATCACCTTATCTTTACAGACGGCTCCGTTAATCGGGATTCAGCCGACTTTGGGATCCATTCTAGCCTCGATAACTGTGCCATCAAACTTCCTGACCACACATCCATCTTTTCTGCCGAAGCTTTAGCCATCCGTCTAGCCGCTGACGAAGGACTACGCGCCGACATACCGTACGTCATACTCACCGACAGTGCCAGTGTGCTGGCAGCCCTCGAACACGGCACCTCCAAAGATCCGCACATCTAGCTCCTAAATGACATCCCTTCATCTCCCGCAATAGCCTTCTGTTGGATTCCGGGTCATTCCGGAATCCAAGGAAACGAGAAAGCCGACCAACTGGCCAACAGAGGTCGGCTCCGTCAAACTGCACCACAAGACTCCCTATCTCGCCGAGACGCTATCCGCTTCATCAACACTGCAATCGCTCAACATTGGAACACCACCTGGTACAACCTAAACCTCTCCATGAAACTACGTATGATCAAACACACCACTGCACCATGGGATGATCCTGATTCCAGCCGCAACCAACTAGTCCTATCCCGCCTCCGCATCGGACACACCCGCCTGACCCACTCCTACCTCCTCGAAAAATCCAGTCCTCCACTCTGCAGCTTCTGTGGCGTTGACATCACGGTCCGCCACATTCTCACCGATTGTCATGGCTACACTACACACCGAAACACCTGCTAACTAGATAGCGACCTAGCCACCATTCTCTCACCCGACAAACATCAACATAACCGCCTAATTCAATTTTTACACATCAGCAACCTTTATAGAGAAATTTAGTTTAATCCGCTATAGTTTTTTTTAGCCTCACTTGTAATAGTCCACAATTACCAAAATAGCCATGTAACCTTCATACCGGAAAGAGGTGAATGAAGTCTTTAAGACTCAAAGCCTCTATAAATAAATGAAAAAAATGTCACACAATCTTGTTTGCTCTGAAGCTAGCAGATATGGGCAAAAGGCCTATTAGCAGCGTCCGGTCTTCATATCGTTTACCAAATCCCTTCCTGGTCGTTCCTCTGTGCAAAAGACTCACTATTGAACTACGGGTAAAATTAACTCCATGAAACCAGAAATGGTAGACCAAGCCCCCTCTTCAGTCAGTGCTGCGTACAGAGGAACGATCCCGGTGGGATTTGATACCTGAGTCTTCGAGTTGGATTTTGAAAATCAGCATAAGTTGCCTGCTAGCACTTCAAGCTAATACACCAATTTTAAACAAGTAGTAAAATAACATCAAACGTCATTACATAAAATTATTCGAAATGTATATAACAGTTTTCATATTGTGAAGATAACGTGAGATATTTTATAATTACCCGCACTACGCCGTCCGTCGATCCAGTAATGATGACGTTTTTTGTGTCCCATTCACGAATACTAGAAAATGTGACGCAAAGAATTTGCTGCATTCGATCCGAACTACCCATGCTTGTATTGACAACAGCTAGCTGATGACCATTGATGGACCATATATGCAACCAAGTACCGGAACATGTCGCAATGTCACCCTACAAAAAAGCATATACTTGCATTACAGTATCAATTGCAATACCTTACCAGTGGTACAAAATATACAGTAGGTAGCAT
This sequence comes from Anopheles stephensi, assembly GCF_013141755.1. Lineage (NCBI taxonomy): Eukaryota > Metazoa > Arthropoda > Insecta > Diptera > Culicidae > Anopheles > Anopheles stephensi. The sequence goes on along the minus strand of NC_050203.1, from coordinate 43,280,463 downwards.
GCATTATGGTAGTAGCACCGGGAATCTACGCGTTGATAGCTCTCTTCTTCCGAAAGCTGCCAACAGAGTGGAAAGTGCTGAGGACATCTGGCTTAACATATAGAAACATAGTTACATTTGAACTATCGCCCTTACCGTCAATTCATTTATGCTGACTGCAGAAATTACTCCCATGTGTCCAACTAATTGACGGACGTATGTCAATCGTGCCAGATCCCATATAATAGCGGTTTGGTCGCGGGAACCACTTAATATGATATTATAGGCTGTGCTCGACGTCAACGCAGTTACTGCATCCGAGTGGCCAAACAAAGTTTGTTTCAGATACAATTTTTTCATCTTTGCGTCTATGTTATACACAGATAATACAGAACTGGTGCCAGCTATGATTAACAATTTTGCACTTGGGCATGTGCAACAAATTATATCACCACAGTTATCAACATTCTCCCACGTGTGATAAGTTCGATCTGAATCATAACAACCCACACGCAAAGAATGATCAGCGCAACCCCATGCTACATATCGATTGTATGATTTTGGAATCAACGTTTTGTTTTGTTCAACTGACAATATATTTTTTTCGTGTTGTATTATCTGGCCAACCGGACCTTTTAGTTCTGAAATGAAAGGTAAAAAGCACCGTTTACTCGTGACACTGTTATTTGATGTATCATATGTTTCTTGTCCCATATCGATGTATTACACAGTTGCAAGATAAACGCCGTTCAATGTGTGCAGTAAGCATAATAAATTACCTTTAATAGGTTGTTGGGAGGATTTTAGATTTTTAAGGTGATAGAAAAATATTTTCTCATAGTTGATTGCTGGTGTACCTCCAATCGGAGATTGGGGAGGAATCAGTGGACTCACATCAACTAACATAGAAAACTGTTTCGTCGGTGTCATTCGCTTCGCCGGATGTTGCTTGCGGAATAGTTGCTTCGGAATTTGACCAAAGTTGTTAATGAAACCGATGGCTGCATTTTTCTGAAGAGGATCTTCAATGCTGAAAAGATCCAGAAAAAAAAATAATGCGTCCGTAAAAATAGCTAAAACTAAAAATAGCTTGCAAAACTACATTGTATTAAACAAACGTACTTGTAAATATCGACATTCCCTTCGTAAAACAAATGATGGAACACATTAACAGCATTCATTGCGGCCTGTCCTTGCTGCTTGTACCCGAAGATAAGATCGATCCACTGCAAGACGAACAATTAATTGTATTAGAAAAGCAAATAAATAATAAATTAAGCACCACGTATTATTAGAGAATAGGAGATGCACTTACCAAATGTAGGTGACGGCTAACATAATCACATTCAAGGGCTTCTCTATGCATGCGAATAAATTCGCGAGGATCATTTTTTGCCCATGGTGGAAGTACGACATGATTCAGAACATCACCATTTTGCTTTGTACCGAGATCAAAACTGTTTGAATTTTCTAAAAACTCCGGGAGGTAGAAAAACTCAGGTATTAATTCTTTCACGTCAGCCATATTTTGTTTGGAAGCCGAGTACCAAGCCTCCTTAATACTGTGAAACATTCGATCGGCTAAATCGAAGTGACCTCCTTGTAAACGAAGAAAGTGTTGCGTGAACGGTTCTAGTCTAATCAAGTACGAGCATACTATCATGGCTGAGCTGTAATGCGTTCCGTAGTGATAGGGGGGTGTATCGCCTTGGGGATCGTCCCAGTCTTTATATCGTTTTAGAAACTGTTCCAACCGTTCCTTAGTTTGAGCACCCATGGGTTTGGACAAATCCCGAAAATTTGCCGGTTCGTTGAGGTCTAAGACGTCGGAGTCATAATTAGCTAATATCCACGGAAATACAGGATATTGCATTAAATCATTATACGAACGGCCCGCTAGAGAGTTCAGATGCATGAGATATTGGAAGTTTGATATTTCACCGCGCTAAAATGGAAGAACATGAAATGAATAAAACACTACAATTAGCATGGCGTTGGGTAGTGAGGAGTAAAATGGTATCAAACATAAAAAGCTGTCCTGCAGTAAGAAAAATGTTGCTTGATGAAGAAAAAGTGGCGTAATATCTCTAAAATACAGCCTGCGAGCAGAGTATGCACTCCTAAACTTCTCCTGCTCTAATACTCTAATTTTTAACAACTAGCAACCCGTGAGTCGCCTTAAAACTTCTGTCTTGCTTCCTAGATCCAATTTAATACTGCCAATGTACGTAGTGAGTACTAGATCTTTTTTTAATCAGAACATTCTACGTAACAGTATCCAGCAGCCTGTTTTCTATTCCAAAGCTTCCGTATGGTGGTTCGAAGCTTGATTTATGCCGATATTCCACTTTTGAGCAACTGGAAGCTTTTTCACAGCTCTGAATCTAGTTTTCATCATGTTTTTTTTTTTAATCTACATGGATGGGTTTTTGACGATAACGTGTTATACATTGAAATAGTTACAAAAAAAACGAATGCAAAAACCTTTTTTTCTAATGAAGCACACTTTCCCGCCGTTCAGGCTAGTTTTCAATTAACATAATTATTAACAAAAGTTACTGACATTACCATGATTACCATTATGACCAGACGTTCCTTGAAGACAATAATTATGTTTTACAATTTTTCAAAGCCTGGAGATGAATATTGATTGATTGGAACAAATATAAATAAAAAGTGGAACCATTAACTATTACATAAAATTTCATAATGGCTCCCAGAATTCTCTGCATAAAATGCATGCACCACAACACCAACCATCTTCGCTTGGTAAACAATCATTTTCCCAAAACAAACACTTTTCCAAATGCTCATGCAATTCACATTTCACATGGATTCTTCTTTGATCAAATCCTCGAAAAAATACAACTGTTTGCTCAACATCTGTTCATATTTCTGAGCTGTTATTATGAGGTGTGTAGCGACATCCTCGCGAGATAGTTTCGATAGCAACAGGTTAGCGAATAGAAATCAGATTAGAGCCAGTTTGAGATCAAATCCCTTAACAATTAATGGTAAAGAAAAATTTAGTATGGTGAGGTCAAGTATGTAATAAGAAACGGAGTAGTCAGAGAAAAATAAAATAGAGACATAGAATGTTGGTGGTAAGAGGAGCGAAAAGGAAGGAGGGAGGAGAAGCAGGGGGGAACCTTTTTTTCGTCGCTACTTTTGGGCTTAAGCAACGCCGAAGAAGCGTTCCTTTAAAAACATATCATCATATCATATAAGCTGAGGCAAAGACTAGAAAATGTGGGGCTGGGTCCAAAGGTGAATAATTTTGTGTGCAACCTTTTGTCGGAAAAAGCTATGTATTTCAACAATGGTCATGTGCAGCTAAAGTGGACCAGTGTCCATGGACTAGCCCAAGGGTCCTGCTTGAGCCTCCTGCGATATAACTTTTATGTCAGTGAAATAGATTCTTGTCTAGCTCCGAACTGCAGCATTAGACAATTGGCTGACGACGGCGTCATATCTTTTGCAAGCAGGGACGCCGCCGAAATACAACTGGCTTTATAAACCACTTTGGACAACCTTGCCGAGTGGTCTGAAAACCTTGGTATCAAGTTCTCTGCAACGAAAACTGAGATGGTAGTCTTTTCTCCTTTTAGCAACACGACAAAAAACAGGGAGAAAAGACTATTTGACCCGAAAATTGATGTCTTTTTGTACGGTGAAAAGATATCAACTACCGACAATTTTCGATACCTTGGTGTTTGGTTCAATTCAAGGCTAAACTGGTGTACACACATCACCCGTCTGGTGCAAAAATGCAGTAAAAGAATCAACTTTCTAAGGACAGTCACAGGATTCTGGTGGGGCGCACATCCATCAGACGTCCTGCGACTGTATAAGACAACGGTACTATCCGTGTTGGAATATGGCAGCATATGTTTCCATTGGGCATCCAACACGCATATCCTCAAACTGGAGAGGCTACAGTATCGTTGTATTAGACTCGCACTAGGGAGCATGAAATCAACTCACAACATGTCCCTAGAAGTGATGACCGGAGTGATGCCGCTAAAACTTCGTTTTGAAATGCTGTCGTTTCGCCTTCTAGTCCGTTCTTCAGTATCAAATCCCTTGATCGAAAAAAAATTTTAAGCACTTCTAGAGAAAGGTTCTAAGAGCAAAATCTTGAAAATCTACGAAGATTTTGTTGCCCTTCAAGTGCATCCTAGCGCTCCACAGGCATTAAACCGTGCTGCCTTTCCTGAGACCTACAGTTCTCTTTTAACAACAAATTTCTCGTTGCGCAAAGTTATTAAGACCATACCAAATTATCTTCGCCCGATGGTAGTTTCGGGCATTTTCAGGGATAAGTATGGCCATTTACACCAAATATGCTAGTATTAAAATGAAGGATTATCTCCCTGAACGAGGGCACCGGCTTCTATGTTTTTAGTGTGTCCGGGAGCCGTGTAGAGTTTACATCGTAGAACTAGCCACAATCTTGTACGCACTATTAAAAAATAGCAGCGAGACCTTCGGATCAGTATTTAATTTTTATACTAATGAAGCACTAAGATCCCCGAAGGCTGTTAATGGTTGGTTTCAAATGGTTAGTTTATGGTTGCCCGGATGGTTAGTTTCAAAGTAGAAGCAGTTTTCTTTTTATTCATAAAGAACGGCCTGGTCGTATTGCTAAAGTAGAAGCAGTTTATGCAGTGTAAGTGTAAATGAAAGGGGCGGTCCGGTAGCCGAGGCGCCGGTCTTCACGCGGCAGGACCAGGGTTCAAATCCCCTCCAGAGACCGCCTCCCCATACGCAGGGCTGACTGCTTTGCTACGGTTGAAATTAAGTCACAGAAAGCCAGAAATGGCAGGCCGAGACCTCTCGAGCTTGGTAGTGCCAAGGAAGAAGAAGGAAGAAGAAGTGTAAATGAAACGAACGAAGAAACTAAAAATTGGAACACGAGGAGCAGCTCAGGAGTGTACAAGCCCATATTCTGCTCGAATGCTGTATTTAGAGACATTAAGCCACTATTTATCCATCAAAGCAAAATTTTTCTTACTGGGTTCTTACACCCTGTAAACAGTGTGTGTAACAAGTGAACTAGTAGAGTGATTGTGTTCAGGTTTAAAGCAAATAGTTTCAAGTGGACAAAACCCGGGAAAGAGGCGATACATGTAATTCAAGCTAATTTTGATAGCAAACATAAAACGTTCTATCGATCGAACATGTATCGATGAATTGGAAGCTATTTTAAATGCTTGTTTAACTTTAGAATGAGTTCATATACATGAACTGAACTTTGAAATATATCTGGAAGATGACCAAATGCCCAACACAATAAACTTATCGAATGACTTGTTGCATTGTTCATCTACAGCTAGCAGGGTCAGACAGTCTTGTACGCTGATTGGGTACCGGATATGGTGTGGTGTTTCATTTTTTTACGAATGATGGCAGCTATTGTCTAACATAAATTCTAATAAACAAAACTTAAACTTTGGTACAACTTTTTTACATGTAATACAAATATTCAAACTTACCACCCAGCGTTGAGTCACAGAGGTTTCCCCTATTAGACTGCTTAAAAGGCCAGTATTTTGTTCTACATTTGCAGTTCGTTTTTGACCCGCAACGGATTGTTGCGCATTATCTGCTATCTGTGTTGCCATGGTCGTCACTTTTTGAAATACTTTATTGCGCACTTTTTGGGGAAAACTCAACAAATAATTTTGTCCGTTGCCACAAAAAATTTCCAGTGCGATCGGTTGCAGCAAGTAACGTCGTTTGTGTATTTCGCGGATATCTTCATAAAATATTTTAGAGGATTGTCTAATATTGCGCGACCTGCAGAGATAAAACGAAATTGAACAGTTTTAAGGGACAATCGAAAAGTAACAGAATAACAATTGTTCCATTTTAAGAGCCTCGTAAAACTTATATTACTTCCACTAAGCAAATATCTATAAATTATCCACTCCATCACTCCATTGGCTCATAGTTAAGTTCTAAAACCCTGTAAAACGGCCGGTAACGGACGGTGCCGCTACTGTCTTAGCCGCCGGAAAGTTCGCACTATACATGCATATGCTTTAAATAGATATTTAAATAGAGCGTGAAATGAACTTACATTGAACAATTTGCTGCAGTAGTGCTAGGTAAAATTGGATCGAAGCTCTCCGGAGGCAATGAATCGATATCATGTATTTCACGATTACAAAGCAAGGTAAATCCATCAACAATATAGCAGCAATCTTTTCCAAACAGCATCAAACCTTCAAAGGTGTCCAAACCTTGTATACGTGCTGTCCGAAAAATGTTAGAAACCTGTAATACAATGATAAAACGAATACCGCATTAGAAATGCTTCACCATTCCATCCCCACTATAAATCTGTAAACAGCAGCTCCCGATATACGCCAGTATTTGGGACCGATCTTTTTTGCGTGAATCGAATTGCTCCAGCCAACCAATATGTACATGACATTTTGTGTATGTGTATGGGTATTGTTCATGTTGCTTGTATATCCATGGATAAAAATATTTTTGTTATATCTTGGTTATTTTTTACTATAATTTTTGGCATTTTTTTTCTTAAAAACAATTATGAACTGACAGTTTTGAAACATAAGTGTAGAGCAAACTGGCGTATATCGAGTACGGCGTACTGCGGAGATCTGCAGTACTGTGTAATAGTATACTTGTATGAATTCATGTGGTGACTTTATACCTTTTCTTTGTCTTCTAGCAGCCGCAACATTATTTGGTTATCCGGCAGTGAGAACGATAAATCCTCTTCGTTTTCTATACAATATCCTTTTTCGTCTCCTTTTATTCTGAAATATTCATAAGAAGAAGCGTGTCATAAAAAGAAAGAAAAAAAAAGAAGAAAGTTCACAGATTCTTCGCGACGCTGCTCTGCATGAGCCTGACAAAAAATTGTAGCAACACGGCCGTCCCTAATGAAGGAGGAAAACAAAAAACTGAAAATTTGTAATTCAATTTTATGAATTGAAATGTTGCAAGTTTTCTAGATACAGTTCACGACCGGGAATGTATTATTCGACTATTAATAACAATTTTGCCCTTTCGAAACGCATAGAAATTAATGCATATAACGGCTGAACCGTTATATGCATACGGGGCGGACCGGTGGCCGAGGCGACAGTGGCGCCGGAATTCACACAACAGAACCGGAGTTCAAATCCCATCCAAACCGCCTCCTCCTCGTACGCAGAGCAGACTACTTTGCTTACGGGTAAAAACAAGTCACCGCAAGCCAGAAATGACAGGCCCGACACAACCTTTCAAGGTTGTAGTGCCAAAGAAAGAGGAAGTAGAAGAAATGACTGAAATACTAAAGCAAATTGTGCTCATTTAAAATAAAGATAAACTACACACGACACGAACACTATTCTGTGTTTATGGTGGCACCACCCTGCTAAAAACACTGATATACGCCAGATGATGCACACGTATGGGTGATTGCAAATTGGAAGCCGTCTAAAATTTCATCCATCTCTAGGGCCTAGGGTCAGCATCGTTAGCAACATAGCTGTTGAGCCGGTCCAGGTTGCCAACCACTTCTCGCTTCTGATGAAGCTGGGACTGTATAGTTCCAGTCCTCATATGGTCTACAAATGTTTCAGGCTGCTGAGGACTGGACTATGTCTATAACTATCGACCCCTTGTTAGCCGCGTTCGTACCTTTTTCGCTTCCCTTTTCAAGAGAAACATGTTTAAACGGATTTTTGGCTCCGCTCGTGTGGAATGACAATGGAGGAGCCGCTCCAATGACGAGCTCTACAAGCTTTACGAGGATTTCACTATCGCGTTACAAATAAAACACGCCAGGCTCTGGTGGACTGATTATGTCTCGAGAATGGTACAGGTAGACCCATCCTGCAAAGTATATTAAGTCGTACACATAGTCAGAGGAGCCATGACATAACGAATTGGAGGGATGGCTTACGATACGTCCGCCTGTAATGCCGGGATATTGGATTGGTATACGCAGGCGCTAGCATGTGTGCGGTTGCCAAAGACATGCTTGTTGCGACTTATCTCTCTTCCTCTTTGGCCTGACGACCTCTTCAGGTCATGCCTGTCATTTCTGGCTTACTAGACTTAATGATACCACGTTGTTGGATAGTCAGTCCTCTCTACGGGGGAACGGTCCGAATAAGATTTGAGCCCCGGTCCTGCCGTATGAAGACTGGCGCCGTTGTCTCTTTCTCCACCGGGCCGCCCCCAAGATTTCTTATCTCTTAGCATTCCACTATTAACCACTAGACAAAATCTATTGATCATCTATTCAGATTAGACCCTGTAAATAGTGAGCACTGAGGATAGTTTAACTCCATAACCAACATCGTAAAGAATAACTGCGAACTTAAGATCTGAGTGCCAAACCTAGCGCGCTCGGCTCGTAGCAATACTAGGAAGGGAGGAAATATAGAAAACAAAATCTGTTAACTGTAACAGTTGTGTCACCGGCGGGTCACTGAAAAAAGCAGCCGGTCGGATAAGCTTATATCACCGATAAGCAACAGAAACCAAGGCACCATGACAGTTACGAAACATTAAGCTTTACTAAACTAACCATCCACAACTATCGTAATCATACATACCGATTTGTTTTTGAATACTCCGATTTTTTTGCCGCATTGCCCCGCGATGATCCATTGCCTGCAGTCATGTCCCGTTCAAACTGCTCAGGAAACATATTTTGATATAAACGCACAAACTTATTGTACTTCGCACTGTCGTAGCTGATAGCCACACGGCTCTTGGGCTGCTTTTGATGAACATTATCTTCGGTATCAACTACATCTACTTGATCAGTTGGCGGTGGATAGTGTACATAAAACAACAAATTCTTCAGCATCTTTTTTCGCATTCGATATGGCCCTTCCGTGCTGTCAAGGGTCCATTTTGTGTATTCAGCACAACATTCCGGGCCCCATATTCCTCGTTCTCGTATGAGCTCGGACTCAACTTGTAACCAATCTTGATGAACGTAACGTTTGTTGTGCATGTAACTATTTCCTTGCTGGGTCGAGCAAAAATTCCAAAACTCCTTCACAAGCGTAATTTTGCCATTGAGCAGCTGTTTGTTGCTTTCAACACTTAACTCCTCGTTGAATATTCCTTGTCGTTTACAAACTTCTTTCTTCAACTTTGTACGGCTAGTGAGCCGCGTTAGCCCTCCGGTCACTTTTTGAATTTTAGATTGTATGCTATTATGCACATCCCAAGGATTTCGTGAGGTAGTATGCCGCTCCTTTTCGACGTATGTCAGCCAATGTTTGAAGGCTGAATCGAAAATCTGTTCATGAGTACAATCCATGTTCGGCGCACGAGAATTGTGAAATGGTTGCGTTAACGTCACTTTGAATATTTCTTCGATAACCGGTTTTTTGCAGACGTACAGTTCTTCCCAAACTCTGAAGGCAATTTTTTCCAACTTCGATGATGGCCCAACCGTTTGTTCATCATCTAGCAATTCTCGGGAAACGTTATCTTCATTTTCATTTCGTACCAGTGACTTCACATGCCACGTTGTCGTGCGTTCTTGGTCAAACTGAGCAGAACTGTGTAAATTTATATTTTCCCCCTTATGCAACTGAAGGATACAGTATGTTAAACATCCAATGAAATCAGGATCATGGTTCCCAGCTCCAAACACCAATAAGCGGTTGTTCATTAGATTTTGTAGTACATCTACTAAAGTTGCATTCATCGGGGGGGCTGGATATGCCAGAAGATAGAGTATGCATCGATTCAAGGAACGATACAAAGAATCTAAAGAGCTTGCGCTGGCAAGGTTCGTTCCACTAGCATTTATGCTACCTCCAGTATGGGCTGATGTGGATGTAGATCCCGAATGTCGTTTCGCCTGTTTTAATAAACACACACAGTATTCGAAAATTTCTCTACCATCAATCAATAGCATCTGTTGCCACAGCTTATCGACAAAGCGAGCTGTTACATAGAAAACGTTTGCTACCACATGATCCTGCCCACCAAATTTTATGTAATTATTACTGGCTGGAGCGGATATCTGCCCTTCCACAGCAATGTTTACCATGGCACCATTTTTCATTAGCAGTAAGATGATATTTGTTAGAAATATTTTACGTTGATACTCGTAACCATTCCCGCCCATTATACAAAAATCTAGCACCATGTCTATTACGGGTGGGGATTTGACAGAGTGCACCAAAGTGAGCGAATCAATAATTAGAGTCTGCAAAACATCCATCACATGCGCAGTTATTAACTGGTCAATGCCCATTTTAGATAATAGCGGCTCATTTTGCAATGCATTTGTGGTTATGGTTTCGGGCGTATTCGGTGAACTCGGAAAAGCAGATGGTGATTTTTGAACGGCTGTTGTTGGAGAATGTTCCACCGACGATACATCGTTATCAGCATCCAACGTAGTGGATGGTGCAAACAGTATGGAAATAAGCGAAGTAATCACTTCTCCGCTCATGGCAACTGGAACAAAATCAGGAAGGTGTTTGTAAAACGACATAAACAACGTCAATATTTCGCCGGGATGCGACTGTAACCAGTGTTCGGAAGTTTCCGGTATTGATGCAGTCAGGTTTGCGTTAGGTCGTCTGCAATGCACGATCGACCTTGTCAAGCTGAGCAATATGCATATCGCTTCAGTGCAGAATACCATTTTTTCTGCTGCCAAATTGCCACCCGCATGAGCGTTTGGTGACCATAGAAAGGCCCAGATTGCTTCCATAGTATTATCTTTGGAAGGCATGATTGACGATTTTACCGGATATCCAATAATTAATGCGACTAGCAATGAAAACACTTCGGGCACGTTGGTACGATGCAAAAGTAACCATTCCAGATAAGCGAATCCCATTGATTGTAGTGATGCTTGGTTTACGGCAAAACTTTCTTCTGCACTGCTGCAATTGTTGCCCGGTCCGCCAACTACTTGCGAAGGAAATTTTGATGAAAGCAAGATGGCATTTCGCGATTGTAGGATTATTTCTGTGTTTTTCAGATACCCTTCATCGCCATTTGTGCACTTTGTTTCTCGGAAACGAGCAAGTATGGGGTCTCTTGTTAACATTGTAACTAACAATCGAAATGCCCAAACTGTCGTTGTGAAATGCAAATGTGGTTGCATGAACAATAACACCCAATCCAGTCCTAGAACTCGGAACACTTCATCGCAAAATCTCCAATTGATGACATTGTTTGCGCCATAAAACAAGTGGTGCAATATATTTAGGCCACGATTCCTTAGATGAACATGTCGATCCGTAAGATTTTCTGTGTCCGGTATGGTAGACAGACTTTCCATCTGCAAGTAGAAGTGAAAGAGTCGAAGAAATTACCAGATATGTGACATAAAATGATTAATGGGGTCCATGTTGACTGAAAACTGAAGTAACGGAGAGGGGGTTGGAGGGGATGGGGGGGTTTGGTATAATGAAATAGGCCCAAAATAGGGCGCTCGAGGTTATAGTGCCAGAGAACAATAAATGCAGTCTTATGTTATTCCCTACGAATGGGTTACACTCCGCGACATCATGTGTCTGATCCATCATTATGCTCGTAAATTATCTTCAATGGATATAAAGTAATCCATATAACAGGATATGTTAACACGCGTTAACCTTTATCGAAAAGATATGTTTCGAAAAACAGGAAAATATGTTAAACATAGAAGGATCTGTTACTGAAATTCATACAAAGCTGCTATTAAATATGGGGTTTGATGAAGTTGTTAATAATAATGGTGGTTTGATTGGTGGTAAACTAATTAGTTACAATGACAGAAAACTATATCGACCAACTGGAAAAGCTGGATGGAGTTGAAGCGAAGCGTTCAACTGAATTAAATCAACACATCTTATATATAGTGCAGAAAATATATTATCGACATCAGTCAATTTGTATTACCACACATTTGCGAAGGTACTTACTGTAGGAACACTTTTTGCCATATATTGGCCAAACAGCAGTAAATCGTTGGATCTGCACTGATGAGAAAGCAGTATTTGGACAAGAGCAAACAATGCTCTTTCTGCTCCATCGTCACTTATATCTTCAATTATATGAAGAAGCTTTGTCATACACTGAAAAATATACAAAAAAAAAGATGATACAATTAAAACCTGTCTTACAGATCGCAGCGATCGCATTTCAACAACAGTCTCGGTGTAATTTAGTCCAAAAATGCCAGCAGCTGCATTGCCACTCGGCACGCTTAGCAAAATAGTAGAGATTATACTCGTATGTTGTGGCTGATTGTGACTCCCGATCGGTATACCCTTTTTTAACCGGTATTCGTTCAGTGTCTGTTGGTGTTTTTTTTTTTTTTGTTTGACCCGACTTACGAAAAATTACCTAACAATCCTTACTGTACGTACCTGTGATTCCTGCAAAATTCGAATATTTGCGAATTTTTCGTTCGATTCTGTGCATAGTTCCAGAAAATGCTCCAACAAAGAACGAATCAGATCATTTGACTGGTCCAACCAAATTGGAAAGTCGCATAACAAATCCTGCAATTAAATATGAAAATAAAACGTTAAACAATGTGGTTGAATAGTAAAGGAGAAACATCTATTCAAGTGCCAATTGATTGATAATCAGTACTTTACAACATACAATGGTTTCAAGCTCACAAAGTTTTTCGTTTTTTAGATTCATTTGTCAACTAAACATTATGCAACGACTATACAGTTTCAAAACTTACCTGGAATGCTGTTACATTCGGTATAGTAGAGCTTTCGTGTCCGCTATGCACTGTGCCAACCAAATTGAATGTTAAATGCAAAATGTGTGAATTGAGAAGCGCTTTCTTCCGTTTGTACAACATCGCTAGCGTTTGATAAAAGCGCCGTTGATTCATTTCTTGTCGTGCTAATTTGCTCGTACGCAAAATGCACGTCAACGCTTTAACAGCTGCGTATAAACTTTCGACATTGTGTGACATTGCTACCAATCCTAGTAGAACGCTGCATCCTCCAACTGTGTTTATCGATATGGACACCGGAAACGGATTGAATTTTCGAATGCCCAGATAACCAACGAGTACTCCGCCTAATGTGCGCGCAGGACCAGTTAAATGTCCGGCAGCATTGTGCATGACCAAAATGGGCGTTGCGTTCTCATGCGAGCTCATTCCGAGTTGTTTTGCAATCGATTTCGCGTCCGTGCGATTGTACACTTTCCTTATTTTGTTCAACGTCATGTACGAGTAAGCTTTAGGGTTGACACTAAACGCTATTCTGTATTCCGCCACTAAGGGATTTATTTCTTCATTGTCTTCTAATCGAACGTCCTGGAATGAGCCAATGTAGTGTGGCCCAAGCATGTATATCCGAGCTACAGCGGACGCATCGAAGGTCTAGAAAAATAAACATCCATAAGCAGAGTGGCTTTGGCAAAATATAATCTTCCAACTTACATCATCAATTAAATTACAAACTCCTTGCTTCCAGATCAGCTTGGAGTACTTCCGCCACAATGGTGGTGTTCCAATGAACGCATGAAAACTATTTCTTCTTGCCGAAGCCGACAATGAGCTGCAGATCGGATTGATTTTCTGCGAATGCACGTGTCGGCCATCTACGTAGATGGAAATTTGCGATGATCTTGGTGACGTTTTGCCCAACGTTACTGCCACGTGATGCCACTCACTTTCTCGAATAAAAGTTGGACACCACACGCGGGACATAAAATCATCTTTGTAAACATTGCAATATTCTGAAATCGAAATGAAGAACAACACATGATTACTTCAACAGACCAATGGAATGCTTTGGTCGCAACTTCTCCCTCTCCAAGGAAGAAGTCCTTGGCCTGACGACCTCTCGTAGGACATGCTTTCCATTTCTGACTTATTGATACCACTTATAGTTGGATAGTCAGTTCTTACTACTGTTATCCTAATTTATTTTTAAAACAATAAAAACATAATATATCCTTGAAAACGATAAATAAAACAGTATGCACGAACATACACAAAACAACGAACAGATTTGTCAAAGCAAAAAAAAAGTGTTGAAAGCTTTCCTTACAATGAAACATACAATTTAATAAACGTACCATGTTTGAATGGAACTTCCTGGGTAGCAACCGATAACGATTTATCACTTGGTAAGATTAAAATACTGAACACAATCACCGACTCTTCGCCAGATCCATCATCGGAGCGCACTATATGAAAGAGTCTGATTGGATTACCATCGGCAGCCTCTCCATGTGGATATCGATCAACGCAAAACCATGTACTGAAAGTTAACCCGTTGCTTGATGGAAACGTTCTGTTTCCTGACCCGATACCACCGCCAATACTAGACTCTAGCTGTGGACCAATACTGCTAGCGCTTCTACTAATACTGTTTTGGAAACTCGGAAAGGAAGCGGCACCCAATCCAGCAATGCCAGTGCCATTTACGTTTAGTCCTGCAGTAACCGAACCATGCAGATGATGTGTTACAGCTGAGTATTCTGAGTTCAAATGGCTTGGTGCAATATTTGGGAAAAATATGCATGCAAACCCTTCCGTTGACATATCCAACTCGATGAAGGGGGGCATCGTGAATGAACCTTGATATCGGAAATCACGCGGTGTAGTGATTGAAACTAACGTTTTTAAGCGCGTTAACGGCACCGGTGGTATGAAGCCGCCTGGGGCGTCACTATCCTTTTCACTTGAAAACTTAAGACCCAAGCGAAGAAAAGTTCGCAATTCTTTTGGCATTAGCGCCTGCACGGCCAATCGCTCAAATATGTACTGCAGTGACATATGCAGTGGATGCTGCTCATCAATCAAAGCTTCCCTGCAATACCGAACTATACTTTCGTTTAATCCATTGTCGCACATTATCTGCTGATTGCGTTCACTGCGAACACACGATTTTATAACATCTGATAAAAAATACTGCAATGCTATTGCTCTTTCGGTGAAGGCTTTCCAAGTTAGAGGATCATTATTGTCGTATGGTGAACATTGTTCTTCAATCGAGGGGAGCAACTTCAACATGCACAAAACTACCGCCGGGTGTACGATTAAGTAGTCGTTTAAACCGGACGATGGTGCAGTGGAGCTCAGTACGCCATCATGGTAAGATTCCTGTAACGAAATGAAGGGGGAGAAATAAAACACAATTAAAATTGACATTTTTTTGGTTTGTTTTGTTTTTTTTAACCTAATCATCGTTTTATCAATAAAACAATAACTTTTCTTTATTTGTGTACAGCAGTTGCAAAATAATCCAAAACATAATAATTTCTTCATCTGCTAGAAATACTTACGAGGCCGTTCATCGAAAGGAAAGTACATACGATGATTTACCTGTAGTGCTACTTATTTAACTGTAATAGAAGAAATACTCACCGGTATCACGTCTGTACATATTTTGTTGTGCTGTAGAACTTCTACTTTCTGCGGTCCATCAAATCCATCGAATACGATTTCATATAAAATACGATAAATGATGCATCCGGATCGTAGCGGTGGTAAAATCTCGTCACTTGCGTTGGGAAATAAAGCATCACTAAAAATAAATCAAAAGTAAAAGCTATGCGTCAAAAACTACCCACTAATTGTGTATGGACAAAATACACCATTTGGTGTACATTTGAAACACCAAACACGTTTAATCAAATCAAATACACACAATAACACATCTCTGCGAATATGTTTATCCATATGCTTTCGTTGATGTCAAAATCAACCGTGTTTCAATCGTCAAAGATCTAGAGATATTGCATCAAAATCACATTGTCATTTGAGCTCGATCGCTCGGTTACATCAAACTGGTAGTATTGTTCGACGATTTAGACCTCCATGATGCATTGAACCAACGCTCAAACTACATTGTTACTCATCAATACAACCACGAAAGGTCTCGACCTGAAGTGTCTGGCTTTCCTGACTTGATTTTACGCGTAGCTGGTTAGACAGTCCTTGCTTACCGGCAGGCGGTGTGGATACGATTTGATTATTTGCTCTTGCTTGTAAAAAAATTAATAATAAATGTACAACTTACCTTGAGCTTTCGTTTTCCACGTTACTCATTGCCGTCTTGAAAATATTCGCGTACACATTCACCAACGATTGGTCTACAGTCGAAGGATGTTGTTGAAAGAAGCCACCACTTCCAATTGATTCATTCCTCGAAAAGCATCCCATGTCCCTAATAGCTTCCAAAAACAGCGTATTCGCTACCTGTCGAGTATGATGATGTTTTTTTTTAATGAAATAGTAAAAAAGTTAGGATTGTTCCAAGTGTTTCCTGTAATAATTTAACAACTTTGTTTACCTCATTTTGAAAATATTTTGCATTTGCTGGTTCGAATCGCATAGCAGCACTTAGCGTTTGACAAACGACAAGAAACAGTCGCATGTGTATTTTACTGGGACCATCGGCGGATTGCTTGTGTCCAAATTGATTTTTCAACAAGTCCAGCACGTTAACTACATACACGAATCCACTAACCTACGAACGATCAATGGAAAATGGACAATGATTAGGTTTTGCAAATTATCGCCACCATTGGTATAACTCAATTCCTCGTAACATTAATAATGATAATCATAGCATAATCGATCATGTTGACGGATCTAATAACGGATCGGCCGAGCTCACCCGAGATAAGGTGCCCTTTCCGGCGGTTTGGAGAAGAAAATGTCTCCAAACCACCGTGAATTGTGTTCGTTGTGTAATCTAGTGTTAAGCAATACGACCAGGCCTTTCTTCATGAATAAAAGAACAAAAAAAACAATAGAGACAAAAAGCTTCTGCAGAATCTATGTATAACAGCTAAATGTACCAACTTGGTATTTTACATATTTTGGCTTCCTGTTAACGATTGCATACAAATTAAATTTCAAATGCTGTCATATAGCGGTTAACATTGGTGCATATTTTGTGCTATGCATTTGGATGTAAGAAAACTAGCGAAGACAAGCTTAGCAGAGGAATGTGCTAGAGCGCAGCTGAGCTAATTGTGTACGCAGCTAAGATAGTTTCCAAATTGATGACAAAGTATCATCAAATGATGTAGCATCCAA
The DNA here is from genome assembly GCF_013141755.1 of Anopheles stephensi. Lineage (NCBI taxonomy): Eukaryota > Metazoa > Arthropoda > Insecta > Diptera > Culicidae > Anopheles > Anopheles stephensi. The sequence continues at coordinate 43,263,464 of NC_050203.1, read as the reverse complement.
ACTAATGCATGTGGCATGTGTTGAATTGAAATTGGTTCATTGTTTGATTGATGAGTTGCTAAAACGGCAAATTAACATCCCAATAAAATCAAGATTCCATAAAGGGAAAGAGGTACAATCGAATGTTTTGGACGAAATAGCAAAATTTTTATGAAAACAGTAACAGCCGCCCACCGATCGTAGCTACTCTGGAACTAACTGAATTGACTAAAATGCTACGCAATTTACCTTTCGGAAAACTGATCTCGTCCGGTGGCTTTCCTTGAGACATTCAATCAATGTTTGCAAAATGCGAATGCGCATCAATACAGTGTTCGAATGTAGGTCGGCTAGTGAATTGATAGATTTCAACAGGTTTAACATATCATCTTCCCCTCCAACAGTTAACACAAGTTCTTTAACCAGTTCTGAAAGGAAGGAAAAGAAGCAATTACAGATACGCAAGTTGAGGCAGCAATGGAATGCAGTAAAATCATACTCATAACGGCTGGGGTATTGTATTTATACTTCAGCATGTCGTATACACACTTGCTGCCTCCACTATTTTTGAATATGCTTGTATTATTAGAATTTCCATTCAACAGCTGAACAAGAGCTTCTACTACTAGCGTTCCCAACGTTTCCTGCTCGTCTGTTGATGCCGGCGATGCCGTAGTAGAAGAATAAATGCAACAAGAGAGAAATAAATGTTAATTAAAAACGGAAATATGTTCGTCGCTGAAACTGTAATAAAACAACGAAATATTTGGCTCATCTAGCAAACAAAGCCAGTAATGGTGCGCCAATTTAATGGTCGCAGGCAAAACAAACCATGACAGTACATTAATGACAAAAATTAGCTTTTTTAATCGAATGTTATTAATTGCGAAAGGATGGTTTAAATACACAAAGATTAATTAAAAATATTTGTTTGTAGTGAAATTAATGAAATACAAAAATAAATACCTGAACTTTGTGGCTGTTTCACTGTTCCGGTATCAGGGCTGCCGCCTAAGCTTCCCATATGCTTATCGTTTTCCAGAAAGTCTTTGTACCGTCTTATGCAGGTGACAAACACTTCCAACACTCCTATTTCACGATAAACGTCGGCGAAAACACTGTTGTGCCTGTAAGACAAAATCAATATCAAAAATAAAAAAAAGGTAAAAAACGAAAAGTTCGCAAATTGGCCGCGTACCTTAACAGACAAAGAAATGTGCGAGCACACGCAATACTGATCTCTAAAAGATGATTTGCTTTTAAAAGCACCGATAGAGCTATAAGCTCCTTACGGGGAATGAAGTTTAGCTGAAGAACTATGAATTCGATCATTGCGAAAAATTGTGTTCGTACCACCCTTGGTTTTTGATGAATTTTCTCCGCAAACAAACATAAGGTGCTTTGAGATTCCAGCACGAAATAGTTCACATCGTCACTCTTGTAAACCTCCTTAATTGCATCAAGTATCAAACAACACACTAGCGCGCTGTCCGATCGCAAAAATACTGTTTGCAGAACCAAAAATGCATTTATATTGCGCAAACACGCTGCTTTGGATGATCTTGGTGACACGCGCAATTCCTTCACTAGAAATTGAGCTTTAGAAACGTCCACCGCATGTAGCGACGGCACTTGAGCATATCCACAATAGCACAGCGAAACTATCATGCTAATGAGCTTTCGAAACATTTGTTCATGCGAAAGTTGAACATTGCTGTCACCATTCTCGACGCCTTGGTGCATTCTGCAACAAAAGAAAAAAAAGAGAAACAGTTAAAGTTGGACGAGGAAAGATACGCACTAATCATTACTTGAGTAGGCAATCGATAAGAAACAGATATCCTTGGCATTCCTTAAAATCATCCATCAACTTTTGCGAACAATGTGATGATTGCTGTAAAAAGCCACAGATAGATAGTATCATGTCAACAATGTCGAAAGGTTTGGAAGCTATAGTTCGTTGCATATTGTCAATACACAGCGCCATGCACCCTTTGGCTGAAACGAAAATGTTTTACATTGGAAATATAATTTTTGCTACCCTGCACAAACGCCATAAATCTCCTACCATGTACGTAATCTACGATTGCTTCGGTAAGTCCGTATCGTGCCAATGTATCAAGCACTTCGCCTGCCAACGAGCGCCACTTGAGGTTACACGGTCCATACTGTGCAGTTACAGTGGAAAACAGTAGACTCAAATCATCGACTCGTATCAGTTCTTCCGCTGTTAATGGGTGTGATGAGAGCTTCAACAGTATCTATAAAATGTGCAAAAGGTTTAGTTCATCGATATGCACTTAATTCAACAGGTTTTAAATAACAATTTCTATAAAGCAATGCGGAGAATGAGAGAGAGAGAGAATAAGAATGGTATAAATGGGGAAACAAAAACAGAAGTCAGGGAGTCGAGTGTTAACGCTGAGCGTGTAAAGACGAAAACGAAAAAATAAAGCAAACATCTCGAGTCCCCTATCAAGTATTGTTGTTTTTTATAACAAATGTTGCCACAATGTTTCATACAAGGATTCGCCAGTATAGAGGTATTTTAAAACATTGCTTTTTGGAGACTACACTTATCGTTCAGTGAGACCAAATTTTTGAAAAATAAAAAGTAAAAGAAACAAAACTACAAATACCTACAGCAAAAACTCAAACTTACCTGGGAAAATGCTCTAAATGAACTCATTTGTCTATCTTTATTTGCTTCCGAGCAAGTTTCGTCGATAGAACATGTTTCTTTTTCTTCTGGAAGATCCAAAAACAAGTATATACATCGCACTAAGGTGGATGGCAGAGAAGCATTTATCATAATCTGAAACGAAGATAGAGAAAAGGCTTATATTATGCTGAAATTGCAAAGAGATCTCGTGTTCGGCGACATCTTACTATCTCCATTGAATCGGATGCGCGGCATGATTCATGACGCGAGAATGGAGTAGCACATATGCACTAGCGCAAGTTCGAGTCATGTGAATGCACCATCAAATACGTACCTCTTGCAAGGAACTATCGTTGATTGTATTAACCATTAAATTGACTGCCGTCAGTAAAACTGCTCCATTTCCCGATTCCTCAGTGCCGTACACACTATCCAGCTCCAAAAACGATGCAATTGTTTTTGATGCAGTTTCTGTGCTTCGATTTAACGCTCTGCAAATATAAAACAACAGACAACATGTGTAAACTGTTACGAATTCCTTGAAATCATCTTTACGTTCAAGGGGATTTCAGTTCGCGTGTCAACCCGAACGAATATGTAAGGCCCCTGCGCAGCTCGCGGCCCCAACCCAAGCTCTATAATCAGTTGTATAATCTTCCCTTGAAACAAGAACCATCGAATGTAATCTTGGAACTCTTTGATCTTGAAGCATATAAAATCAGGTGACTTGCACTGCGCATCAGTGTGGTACCAAACCGAGAGATGATCATTAGCGCACTGGCTCCTGGGCTTGATGATAAGATCGAGCCAATAGATCAACCAACAAGAATTTATTTATACCAAACTATCAAATATCGTATAGCCCGTATTGTGGACTTCTGGAATATTGCATCCAATACTTTTCTAACGTTCCGTCTTAGAGCGTAAAAGAAAGCGTTTAGTGTGTTATCATTGGAAACAGTGTTCCAAACAGAACAGATCTTTCAAGGCCATATTCAACCATTCTGCGCTTAAGCTGGTGTATCAATTGACCGTTAAGCAACAAAAAGTGTAAACTGGACTGTAAATGAAACTGTTAACCAGAGGATGGACCAGAACGAATGATTCTCTTCACAATGACACAGGCTATTGTTCGTTTCGAAAACAAAGTCTGATTACACGTATGGTCATTTGAATGCTAACTAACACAAATATACACAGACGGTGTATGTTGCTCGAGCAAATGCCCCAGACTCAGGAGATGAACATGTCACATCGCTCTGTTGTATATTCCTTAGTTTCAGAAACATTCGATAAGCATCGAAGGAAGAATGTGGACACTTGATGAACCTAATTCACTGGCTCGTGCATATGTCGTACGTACCTTCGCTTAATTTCTCTTGCTAATAATTGACTGATGTGATGGCAAAAAGCGGCCTGCCCTTCCCATGATAGCGGCTGAGATAATCCATGCGGATTTGTCTGTTTCTTCTGATTTGCGTTATTTGCCACATTGCAGTAGAGTGGCAGCATCTGATAGAGCTTCGTATCTCGCTCAGTGTCTGCCATCGTTGATTTGAGATTGATAAATTCATCAAACAGTTTTCGCAGATGCAGCATTGCCAGTTCCACATCCTCCTTGCCAGCTGTATCTGGCAGTTCCCCACCCTGGCAACGATTCGTTCCCTCTTGGTTCATGGCGGCGAATGTTTTCTTCATCTCTGTAATTACATTTTTATAGAGAAACACACATTATTTACGGGTGTAGTAAGTCATCCATTAGCTTTAACACAAATTTAACTCTACCGACAGTGCCTTTAGTTAAACCATAAAGGGAATTGTGCGTATTCCCTTCACGTTCACCGGGGTCCAATTATTGATTTAAAACCATTTCACCCTGTTTTATTCCGCCCAGTCCTTGTACCCAGTGATGCAAAAATTAATGACACAATCAATCGCCACATCTCAGCATTCAATGGGCCAATGTTGTCGAATTCTTAAAATCGATTTTTCCAAGTTACGAGAATAGCTAGGAGTTAATAAACACTCACAAGATTCACTATTTGTTTATTTATGTTTACTACGGCTTCAGGTTGATCTAATTATCGTACACTATTGAACAGAGCTTTGAATGCAATGAACCAGTAACTTTTTCTAGCATTGTCAACAAACAATACACCAATTTATTGCATAGTTTTCGTTATTTGAAGATTGTGTTTCCTTCCGTGGCTGATAAAATCGTTTTGCACACTGAAGCAGAGGTTGGTAGCATTTCTCTGATTGACAGTTCCATGCCCTGCTTTCGGAAGCCATTTTAAATATCCATCGCATGGCAGCACGGATCAAAGCAATCGTCCCAATTCCCAGTTGACATTTTACTGCAGTTTACAGCAGTTTTTGGATAAAAAACAAGGTGTATGTATTTAGAACAAGGTATATGGATATGGGAGGTAGAGTTGTTTGACCAAATTGACTTTTCTCAACCTGATATAACAGTTCCTGGGTCATCGAGGGGAATGGTATTGAGAAGACCCGGCAAACAATTCGGGTCAGTTTGTAGGTGAAGGATATGTAGAAATCGTGCGAAAATGGGTGAAACTCGTGGGGGGCAATCTTGCTCGGGCGAACTAGCTGTTTAGCTCGTTGCAGCGCATGCGCTGTGCTGTCTTTGAATGTGTGCGTGCGTCAAAAGCGAGCGAAACGCCGCTGTGTCAAAAAATGTGTAAACAAACTCAGTTGGAGTTCAGGTGGAATAACAAAAATTGCTTTAAAAAAGCTGTGTGTGTGGCTGATACTCCAGCATCTTCCCATTTGTGTAAACAACGCCAAGAGTATTACTGTTTTGTGATCATCATATTTCATTCGGATTGCACATTACCGGGCAGAAAAAGGTAACGTATTGTTTTCCATACTACTGTGTTCATAGCAACGCCTACTGTTATTTCATTTGCGCTTATATTACACCTTGTTTAACCTATTTTTTTCCTACCAGCATTGCGTCGCACGCCTTTCATCGGGTGTATTGTGGCCGAAATTTCATTCACTACCGCAGCCGTTTGGGCAGTTCGGGCAACCAGTTTTAATAATAAACATTGTGAACAAAAATCGTGCCCAGGACAAGTTGTTTTTGCTTGAACTAACTCTGTGTTCTTATTTACATGAATAGATACGGTGGACGGATGAATGCCGCTTGCTGACGACTGCTCTTCGTGAAATGTTGATCCCGGTGATGAAACACACGGTTCCGGTATCATGCTTGGTGACGGCTGACGGGATCTTTGATGCACGACAGTCGTTTTTGCCGGTCGCGCAACGTCATGCGCGCATGAACCAGCAGCTGAAGCAACAGACGATTTCGGCGTCGCACTTGTGGTCGGCTGCGATCCTCGCATTGGTTCGTCAAACGATCCTAACGGTCGCGGAATGCCATCCACGGATCCAGCAGCGGGAATGACCGATGGTACCGGCGTCGCACTTGTGGACAGCTGCGATCCATGCGAACGCTTTAACGACATTGTCGCTAGTGGAACAACACGCACGGAACTAGCAGGCACAAGAATCATCCCACGTATCGCTTTCGTTGAGGGCTGCGATCCTCGCTTTTGTTCTATCGATCCTGCCGGACGCGTAGCGATATCCACGGAACCAGCAGTGAGAGCAGTAGAAGATTCCAAGGTCGCAGACGATTTTGCCGGCCGCGGAATGACACGCATGGAACCTGCAGCGGGGACAAATGCCGGTACCGGCGTCGCACTAGTGGACGGCTGCGATCGTCGATTTTGTTCCACCGATCCTGCCGGTCGCGTAGCGATATCCATGGAACCAGCATCGGGGGCAAGAGACGGTTCCGGCGTCGGTCTTGATGACGTTCGCGGTCCAAAAACACGGACGATCGCTCCTGTCGAGCATAATACAGCCGAAGGCAGTTGTTGCGGTGCAAAAAGGCGCCCTTTCTTTGGTGGTTCCGACATTATATTTTAGCTGAAATAATCAATCGTTTTATTATTTTTTATGTAAGTATGATAAAAATTTGATTCATTGTCATGCACTTAATCTTACTTACTTTTATTTATTTATTTTCCAGGTGAAACTGCTGTATTGAATTTGAATGCTGCTTTGTGCTTTGGAATCTCAGTGTTTATGTTTTCAGCTTTGACTTTCAATCAAAGTGAGTTGAGAGGAGGTGTCGGAATCAAGGTATGTAGATATAGAAGGTAGAGTTGTTTAGAGCAAATTGACATTTCTCGACCTGACATAACAGTTCCGTGATGATCAAGGTATGTAGATATAGAAGGTAGAGTTGTTTAGAGCAAATTGACATTTCTCGACCTGACATAACAGTTCCGAGGTGATCAAGGGGAAGGGTATTGAGAAGAGTGACGGCAGCGTCGGAGGAGGCGCCGGTGGTGGTATCGCTTGCGATTTTTTGACGAAAAATGCAACCAAATATCGTCAATCTTCTGTGGGACAACACTTAATATGCGAAGATGACCCATAAATTAGCGAAATTGCTCAAAGGACTGAGAATCGAGGCTGTTTGTTCATGTTGGTAGCCCCATACCATATGTTTTTGTAAACAAACTCTGACATAACTCGACTAAAATGTCGCCCTGTCAAATCGATAAAAATCCACCTTCTAAATCAAGGTGTATGTATTTAGAAGGTGGATTTTTATCGATTTGACAGGGCGACATTTTAGTCGAGTTATGTCAGAGTTTGTTTACAAAAACATATGGTATGGGGCTACCAACATGAACAAACAGCCTCGATTCTCAGTCCTTTGAGCAATTTCGCTAATTTATGGGGCATCTTCGCATATTAAGTGTTGTCCCACAGACGATTGACGATATTTGGTTGCATTTTTCGTCAAAAAATCGCAAGCGATACCACCACCGGCGCCTCCTCCGATGCTGCCGTCACTCTTCTCAATACCCTTCCCCTTGATCACCTCGGAACTGTTATGTCAGGTCAAGAAATGTCAATTTGCTCTAAACAACTCTACCTTCTATATCCATATACCTTGGTGGTGATCAAGGGGAAGGGTATTGAAAAGAGCGATGGCAGCGTCGGAGGAGGCGCCGGTGGTGGTATCGCTTGCAATTTTTTGACGAAAAATGCAACCAAATATCGTCAATCTTCTGTGGGACAACATTGGATCTGCGAAGATGACCCTTAAACTAGCGAAATTGCTCAAGGGACTGAGAATCGAGGCTGTTTGTTCATGTTGGTAGTCCCATACCATATGTTTTTGTAAACCAACTCTGACATAACTTGACTAAAATGTCGCCCTGTCAAATCGATAAAAATCCACCTTCTAAATACATACACCTTGATCACCACGGAACTGTTATGTCAGGTCGAGAAATGTCAATTTGCTCTAAACAACTCTACCTCAAGGTATATGGATCAAGGTATATGGATATAGAAGGTAGAGTTGTTTAGAGCAAATTGACATTTCTCGACCTGACATAACAGTTCTGTGGTGATCGAGGGGAAGGGTATTGAGAAGAGTGATGGCAGCGTCGGAGGAGGCGCCGGTGGTGGTATCGCTTGCGATTTTTTGACGAAAAATGCAACCAAATATCGTCAATCTTCTGTGGGACAGCACTTAATATGCGAAGATGACCCATAAATTAGCGAAATTGCTCAAGGGTCTGAGAATTGAGGCTGTTTGTTCATGTTTGTAGCCCATACCATATGTTTTTGTAAACAAGCTCTGACATATCTCGACTAAAATGGTGGGCTGTAAAATCGACAAAAATTCACCTTCCAAATACATACACCTTGGCTCTATCCTATATAGACTTTGGTTCCAGTGGTCTGAATGTCAAACCAAATCCAAGATGGCTGAAAGTATGTGCGTACCGTTGTTCTGTGCATTCTGGTTTGAAATGAATGCGTAACTGTCATTTTGACAGTGCATTTTTAACGTACAAAGCGCGTCGCTGTGCCGACCAAGCGTGCCTGAACTACTCCTTCTTCGTTTGTTTGTGAATTCCGTTTATTAATTCTAAAGTTTTATTTATAGTATTTTACTCACTCGTTGCCACCATGCTAGGAAAGCTAGGAGAGAAGATTGAGGTGTGTTTAATGCGAACGGACTGAACCGATCCCATTTGTTTACAAAAGCATAAGATGTGAGGCTGTGCTGTGCGTTGCTTATTTTTTATGCTCAATGTTTACACTATTCTAGGATTATGCTGTGTATGAGGTTCTTGGGAAAGGAGGATTTGGCTGCGTCTATAAAGCGAGATGTCTGTTGACTGGCTGTTTTGTTGCGATCAAAATGGTAAGATTCGTCTTGAAATAGCTTACCAGTGTAACCAATCCGTGTTTACAACAGTTGTGTTTTTCACCTGCTTCATTTAGATCAACAAACAGAGGATGCACGCTTCGGGAATGGCTAACCGTGTGCGGCAGGAGGTGGCCATACATTCCAAACTAAAGCATCCATCTATTTTGGAGCTGTACACATTCTTCGAAGACTTTGAGCATGTTTATTTGGTGCTGGAATTGGCGGAAAACGGCGAATTGCAACAGTTTCTTCGCGAACGAAATATGCCCTTTAGTGAATACGAAGCAGCATTGATCTTGCGGCGCGTAGTTGACGGACTGCTATACCTGCATACGCATCAAATACTGCATCGTGATATATCGCTTTCCAATTTGTTGATCACAAAAGATATGAACATTAAAATTGCTGACTTTGGGCTTGCAACGGAACTGATGCAGCCAGATGAGAAACATCATACACTGTGCGGCACACCGAACTACATATCACCAGAAGTGGCATCTCGCGCATCGCACGGCTTACCGGCCGACGTATGGGGCTTAGGATGTATGCTGTACACACTCCTGGTTGGAAAGCCCCCGTTCGACACCGACGGTGTCAAGTCCACGTTGGCAAGGGTGGTACTGTCCAACTACAGCTTACCGACGCACCTCTCTTCAGACGTGAGCGATCTTATTGAACGACTGCTCAAGAAAAATCCAACCGAACGAATCAAGCTAGAGGAAGTGCTCAGTCATCCCTTTCTGTCCCGATACGATTTGGGTAGAGCGAAAGCGTACGTTTTCAACAGTGTAAATCAAAAGTTCCCGTCCGCCGCAGACAGTGGCATGGGCACAATTTCAAGCAACAGTGGAAGTAAATCGGATTTGTTTCAAGTGCATTTTTCTGGCGCCGCCGTAAGCAATAGCAGTTGCAACAATCGACCGAATGAGAATCTGTACCACGAACAATTCGCATCATCAAACTATCGATATCGAGAAAAGCAGCACGGAGCCGGGAGCATTGAATCGTCGTACCAATTTGTTCCCGAACCTCACATTTCACTGCTGCAAAAGTTTAACAGCATGGAGCTAGTGGAAAAATACAACATCAACCCAAAACACATTGCCGGACGGGACGGATGTGTACCTTTGCTAAGCTCGTCCAAATCCGCAACGGACGCGACGGAGAACAGAACGGGTGCGCAAATAACAAACACACCAAATTCCTTCGAACATCACGCATTCACTACTCCGAGATCATCAAAAGCTCCTGAAACACACGTACGTATAATCATTGTTCATAAAACTGTGGTTTCTTTAAGAGCTCTAAACTAAATGTTAAATTCGAACCATTTCAGTACTACATGTTGCAAAAAGCAACAGCAGCGACAAGCATAGTACAGACGCAGGATAGTTTGAGCAGGCACCAGAATAATAATACGCCCGTGGCGCTCAAAGATCCTTCGGGAGCAAACGTTCGATTGCCAGCTCGTTTCGATACGTTGCGTCTGCTACCTACACGGAATCGGACAAAGTACGTAATTTTATCGATTGTCGCCGAGAGTGGCGAGGTCGTCCTAGAGTTTCTCAAACCCAGAGGTCGGAATCAAGAGGATCGCGTGGTAGATGTGTGTCGCATATCGGGCGACGGGCTAAGATTTATGTTGTACCAGCCGGATGGTAGTCGTGGGGTGGCCATTAAAAATGAGCCGCCAGATTTGCCCTCCAGGGGTGTGGATCAAATTTACAACTATGAAGAGATTCCCGAAAAGCATTGGAAAAAGTACATGTATGCTGCACGCTTCGTAAATATGGTCAAGGCCAAAACGCCAAAAATTACTCTGTACAGCGAAAAGGCCAAGTGTCAACTGATGGAGACTATGCGAGATTATGAAGTGATGTTCTACGATGGTGCGTAAACATATACATATCGATGTGCAAATCTGCATGGAGAAGAAATCATGTAATGTTGTATCCCTCTCTCTCTCTCTCTCTTTCTGTGTGTTTTCAAATAGATACCAAAATTGTTCAAAGTTCGGCAAACGATGAGATCAAAATGGTCGACGCCAACGGTAAGGCGTATCGTGGGTTGGCATCCATATCGGCGATGGACGCTGCAAAGCTCGACCATTTCCAAGAAACGCACGACCATTGTCTGAGGATCGAGAAGCTGCTCTCAACCGTGTCGCACGGCGGGAAAACTTTCCCGGTGATTATTGGAAGACGTCCAGCCGGCTCCGATAGCAGTACGCCGGGGAAAAAAGACATGTCCAATCATCGGTTTTATTCACTCAATGTACGAACTACGTGACACAGAGCTGTTCATTATTATTAATTGTACTTTTATCCATGCATTCACGCAAACAAAACAATGTATGTGAATTTAAAGCTAAGTTTCTCTCTACAACTGAAAGCAGGAAAGAAGTTTGTGGCGCACCTTGGTTATTTAAGAAAAATGCACAAAAAACTAAATTAATTTGTAGCATAACGCTAAACCAGGATTTACTTGCATTTGCATTCCGAAATATGTGCAATCTAATCCTGATCCATCGGTAGATTTTTTCTCTTTTATGTTCCGCTCCGCTTGCTGAAGAGCCAAAAACCATAAATGACCAATACATGTTGGGCGGGCAATTCAACAGTAGAAGGTAATGTGTTTTCAAAATACTTACGCTAATCCATCAAGGATAATCTACAACAAAGGGTATTATTATTTTAATATTACTACTAATTAAGATGATGTGTACTGGCGCCTCTTAATCTTAATATGCACCGTTTTGTGGGTTAAAGCACAGGTGGCTCCGCCTGATGGTGTTGAGCTTTAAACCGCTTCTTTGCTGAAATGTCCGCCATCGTCTGTTCAATGGAGCGCACATCTTTTTTGTTCTCGCTGGGTACTGAAAAATCAACAGTAATTTTGATTACCTTCTGCTTTTCCTACGAATAAAGGCTAATTTGGTACTATTACCGTATCCGTAAGATCTGTTGAGTTCCGTTTTATGTGCAGTTTCTGTTGTCGCATCATTTCCAAAAATGTGCAGATACTTTTTGTTGTAATTGGAGCTTGGTTTGATCTCAACCGCTTTCGTAGCCGCTTCCCTGTCTTCGAGGGACTTTAAGCGCAACAGTTTGGCACGTTCTGCATATTGTTGTGCGGTTTCGGCATTCCATGCTTCACCATTCTTTCGAGCGTTCACTTCATCCTCGCATGGCTGATGCTCTTTCTTGTACACCACTATGTATCGTTCTCCCTCCATCCCGAAACTCATTCCAAAGAGACCAGCCGTTTCGGCAATGTCGTGCCTAGAGTCGTGTCGTGTAAAACAAACATATGAGCATTGTATCACAGCATCCGCTAACCGATGGTCTATTTACACGATGGAGCGATGCACCTGGTCCAGCGGCTGAAATTCCATGTAATGCCGATTATCATCTTTCACGAAACGCCCCAATCGCTCTTCCACATACGATCGAAAGCGATTCAGTTCTTCCCGTTGCTTATTTTTCTGAGTTTCATACTGCTGCTTTTGTTCTGCTCGAATGAAAAAAATACATGTAAAAGTTAATGCAACCAGCACCCAGCCGTCGGGCCTCTTTGAAACATCGATAGTTTCCCATCTCAGGTGTTCAAGTGTTGACTTACTTTCGTACATCTGCGATTTATTTTTGTCTTTTACTGGTGGTTTATCCATTGCACCTAGTATTGAATCCAACAGATCCATGTTTATATCGGTCGAATACAGCGATCAGTCACGGTAGTGCCAATTCTTCAGGATCGGAATGATTGCAATCAGTATTTTAGAAGGAAAGCAAGACAAAATCACCCAGCTTACCTAAACTCTGTTGGATGTCAACACAGAATTTTTTGACAAATTTATGAAGCGGCTTCTACACGTTCTTGTTTTGCGAATCTGACTGCCATACCGATACGTCAAAGCGCCCCATTGACAGCTGAGCCATTTATTATTATTATTATTAATAACGGCCGGCTTAGAGGTCGTATTGCTAAGTGATCCAGAATATGACCGAACAAAAAAAAAAATGCCTTTAACAACGAAACTTGTGAATGACTATGTGTTCAACGAAATTTACAAGAAATTTCTGTGTAGCGATAGGAGTGCCTTGAACCCGTCGGATCAAAGTCGGCTGGTTTTGAAAGCCGGAAGCGGTTCTGTGGACGAAGTAGAATCGGCACAAGCACAAACAACCGGAGATCGAATCCCGCCCGGACCGTTTCCCCATAGCAATGGCAGACTACTATCCAGCTACGTGTGGTATCCATAATGCTAGTAAACCAGAAATCCACGCGGAATGGAAGGAAGGAGCCGCTACCACATTGAAAATGCTATAAAAAAATAAAAAAAAATAATGTCTGCAAGGATCGTGACCAACAACCCGGATCGAACCAGAAGAGCATCGTTTAAGATCGATTGAACAGCTACGTTGCATGGGAGTAATCGATGGGTGGGTAGATAGAAATGATTGCGAGTCAGACTAGGTCCAGCATCGTAACGTTTTTGGGCCACGGCACTGGTGACTGGACCGTCTGCGCGTATTTGTTTCGAAGATATTTTCATTTTTATTCAGGAGAAACTGTAATCATTTTTTTGCTGCCGTTTGGAGCCCTTGTGACGTGCTACTTTTCTTTTAAACTAGTTATATTAATACGCACACAAATTATGTCACCATGTTAGCTCTTCTGTGGCAAACGGCTTTTTAAACACTCACCTTTAATGTGTGCACAGACGTTTTAGTGCGTGCGTTAAGTGTTTGACAAGAATATAACTTAATTGTTGGTCACACCTTCCAACAGTACAAGTATGTGCACCATGTGACGTACTGTCGCATTTTGTTCCATTTTTTTCTTCTTTTAATAGCTAAGTACTAAAGATACTGCTAGAATCCTGCTATATGCTGTCCTCTCATCGTGCCACCAGTTTTACTTGAACGCATTAGTTCCCGTACTACCGGGTAGCGTTCCTTCGCTCGGCTGGTCAATGCTCAGGGCTCGGAAAAGTTAGAAAATGCATCTTGAACTAAGCTTCCCTGCTGCTAACGCATTTACGTTTTCAGTGTCGGATTCCCGAAGCAAAATTCTTTTTCTTCTATAATACCACGTGAGCTCTAGCGCGCATCAACCAGGCTTCTAAAGCAGCTTTTCTAATAAGTATGCATTTGATTTATTGTTATCGATAGAATATCATTCCGTACAGCGCTTTAAACGCGGCTTCACGATAGTTACGGTTATTTATATTTGTGAAAGTAGTGTGGCTTGCACAGCAGAATGATCGATAACAGTACCATTAATCGTATTGCCCTGATGCACACACGTTGGCAATAATACACTGTTACTCCAAAGTTAATGTTTTGTAGCGTATCACCTGTTACGCTCCGAGAAATGCAATTCAGTTTTAATCTAAAGCATATCGTCTTAACTATTTTCGACCAGTTTCAGCCGGGTAGTTGGGCCATTCGACGCAGAACAAATGTATAGTAGAAACACAATCTAGATTCAGGCTAAACGTACAACGCACTAAAGAGCTATGGCAGTTTTGGAAACAAATTCAAAGACGTAGAAGAGCAACAGCCTGCCAGGTCGAACAAAAAATTGAGAAAGTTTTAAGATTTTAGCTAATCATGTAGGCAATTAATGGTAAAACGTTTGTTTGCCCCAAACCATTCAGTTGTGTCAATGGTTTACCAAGATCGTATGCTGCAGTATTCGTTTAGCTAATGGAAAACTAGCATTTGCTTTCTGCTGTCATGTCATTTTCCCTCGTGAATTACCCACGATTTCCACCATAAAAATGTTTGCCTGAATTATTTACACCCTGCGCAACGTTAGACGGTCCACCCCCTTGCGGCTGGTGGCCACCACCTGCATTCGTTCCCGCATTCTGTTGACCGTAACCTACAGGACGACTACCCCTTTGCTGATGGTGCTGTAAACCTATGCTTTGTGCGTGTGCAAACATCGTAGGCCGTTGAATCGGGGAGGGATATCGCGTTCCAGACGCACCGGATGCTTGAGCTGGTGGATAACCACGAATGGAGTTAGCACCTGTATTTACGTTTCCTGCACCACTCGCAACGATGGAATTTCCGGTTCCGGAAGCGCCGTTATTGCCTCCGCATCCCACAAACAGATTGTTTGCCTGATTCACGGGCATCGTATGCCTGCTTTGATTGGATACAAGTTGCGTCCCTTGCGTACTCTGTTGAGCTCCCGCCGGTCCAGTTGACAATAATGGTAGTTGTTGGGGTGGAGCAGCCTGTTGTTGCAGATTCGAAATTTGCGATTGATGTTGCATTAGTTGATTTTGCAGTTCCCACTAATTTGCATAAAATATACAAAAAAAAAAAAGACAGAGAAAGATCAGGTCAGAACGGGGCAGTATTGCACGTACACGCCTAATACATTTAACATCCATGTCCAACCAACAATAGCGGCAATGTGTTTTTGTTTCTATTGCCATATTAACACGTAAACCTATGCTTATCGGAATAACAATGCCTTGCCTTCTATCCCTCCCGTTAACTTTAACACGTTAAACCGTCAAACCGTCGTCAATGATTAAACTAGACTGGGCCATCACACGGCAAGGCCGGGGTTCAAATCCCATCCGGAACGCCTTCCCGTGCGCAGAGTTGACTACTTTGCTACGGTTGAAACCAAGTCACAGAAAGCCAGAAATGGCAGGCCGCGACCTCTCGAGGTTGGTAGTGCCAAGGAAGAAGAAGAAGAAGGTCAAACCAAACGTGTAAAATGAGCAAGTAGATTTTATTCCAAAATTGTATTGTATTCTCAAAAGCTGTACCCACCAACTGGTAGATAAAGTAAAACAAAATCTGGATTCTGAGATACAAATAAATGCGTATTCTTATCAGAAACAAGGGAAAGCGCTGTTTTTTCGCAAATACATAATACCAAATAAGACATTGGACATTTCCAGCAATCACTAGGTAAGGGTTTGAAAAGCTGTGAGACTAGTGAAATCCATTGAGATAAGTTTCGTACTGATGTCACAAATGAGCTTGTATTATATGCTCAAAAACTAAACTTTTTTGTAAATGTTAATGTTGCTGTGTAATGTTGTAATGATTTAAACGATACAACGTTTAAAATGCAACAACAGACGACCTATTGATTGATAAAAATCAATCTGTCTCATCTGCTGTGAGGAAATTTTTCTGACACTATCAAAACTGTAACCAGCCAAAGCGGTAAACCGAAAAAAAATACAATTCATGGAAGGAGGAACATTTCTCAAATGTTTCTTACCGCTGAAACGTGAAACTTGTGAACAAATGCATACGATTGGAGAATTACAAAACAGCTCACGGAACAAAACACGGTCACACGTTAAATACTGCACAACGCCTTCCTCTACTGCTTTGGCTCTACAACCTCGCCGTTTCTGGCTTCCTTGGGTTGATTTTACCCGTAGCTGAATATGAGGGAGACGTTCCGAATTGCGCGATTGGATACCGCGTCCAGCTCTGAGAAGATCGGCCACACTCTATCGTTATTGGAGGACCGCCGCTGCACAACTAATTCATAAACATTGTGCAACCAATAACAGATACAATTCTAGTCTCTTTCGATCTCAATTGCCCAAGTATTAAAATAATGGCATCGAGAATCATGCATCGGAATGCAGAATGTGTTATTGCACGTTCAATCGACCCCTAACTAAGGTTCCTATACATTATTAATTTAAATTGTTTACTTTTTCCTTGAAACATACATACATACCAGACCGTATTTGATGCTTTTCAAAACAATAAAACAAACAGTTTCTGCTATTCATCTTCTGTAAAAGAAACACGCATGATTGAAACCCCTACCTGTTGTCTGGCAGAAAGAGTTTAAAATAAAATCCATTGGTTTAATCGCTTTCAAAGCAACATTTTCGGCAAATTCTTTCGTTGCCATATACAGACAGCAAATACAGTACCACATCAAGTTAAATATGATAGCAGTGTTGCATAGATATGTTGCAATGAAGTTATAATTAATTATGTTTCATTCATTCATTTTTCACACGGGCCAGTGTGCACTGTATGTGTGGAATGTGGTCGAGATCAAGCGCATCTCACAAACAGTGAGTCGAATATGGTTCCTCGCTTTACAAGGTGTACAAACATCCTACAATGTTTTGTCCGTGAAGTCGTTTTGATCGCACTAATACCCAACTGAATATAGAGTTTTGCGATTGTTGGTGCCATGGTGCATATTTTGGCCGTTACGACACCGGTTAGGAGCTAGTCTTCTTCTTCTTTCTCCCTGGCACTACAACCTCGAGAGGTCTCCCCGTCCTGCCATTTGTGGCTCTCTGTGACTTGATTTTACCCGTAGCAAACCGTAGTCAGCCCTGCGTACGGGGAGGAGGAGTTCTGGATGGGATTTGAACCACGGTCCTGCCGTGTGAAGACCGGCGCCGTTATCGCCTCTGCGGAAAGAACCGTCCCCCGTGGTGTCAGTCAGTAATAACAACTTAAAACTTGATAGCTACACACTCCACTAACCAAAATAAAGAAAGAAATAATGTTTGAGGACGATAAAACAATATTTATTGCAATAATGATAGTGATTCAAATCATGGTGTGGCTTAAAAGGCAAACAATATATGTGATGAAGCGTACATCTTTCAAGTTTTTGCCAGTCGCTTCGAGCGGATTCGGTTTACGAGCTAATCGCTATAAAGATCTTATCATGTTTACTGTGGACCCCTCACTAAAATCACAATAAAATAAATCATAAATTTGTTGTCATCTCAGTAGCAGTAACTCAAGAAAACATTTGATCGCCCCTTTACTCTCTCTTGTTTCGGGAAAATTGTACAGACCATTTACTAAAAGAAATAAAGTGCATTTTACACACAGTTTATTGACGTACTCCTATACCATTTTTTTTGTGTTGTGGTTGTTGTTGTAATGAAGATAAGAGGAAAAGGTAAAAATAAACATACAAGCCTTACAAATATCAATTATTCTGTAACTGTACTGTGTTTGACTGTGCGGAAGCCAAACCCATCATTAGAATGTTACCAAAATTAGCTATACCCCCGAATGAACGTAAAAACAGGGACTGGGATGATAGCACTAAGCACAAAGATAACTCTATATAGAAGCGATTATAATAGTAAGCTTCATCATCCGTGTCAACTAATGCTCGGTTGTTTCTGACTACCCTACTCTGTTGTATACATGGCCGTAACCGTATGCATAACATTGTAATGCAGGCATAGAGCGCTACCAGCCTACTTGTGATAGAATGAATAATAACTCACAGTATCTTGTTGCTGTTGCTGCTGTTGCTGCTGGATATGGGATGATTGTGGCGATTGGTTCGATTTTATGTATGCCGCTGCATTTGCTCCAGAATGCTGAGAACTATTATTTGGCGCTCCACGATACTGTTGCTGGTTCATTGCTGGATTTGTTGCAGCTAAAAGTGGCGAGTTTAAAAACTGGGATGAATAGTTCGGCATCTGCTGCTGAGGAGGTGGAGGCTGTGGAGTGTTGGAAGGGTTCTGCCCACCGTGGCTGCCAAACATATTAGATGCCGCTACCGCCCCCGCCGGTATACCGTACGCATTCTGTGTGCCGGCGCCCGTTGCTGCAGCTGTGCCGAAAAATGCGGTTTGGTTGCCGCCCGACCCTGAATAGTAGTTAGCTGCCGTATTCTGCAGTGGAGCTGGCGGAAACATGTTCAGATATTGCTGACCGTACGGCGGCTGACTGACGGATCCACCCCCGTTGGGCTTCGGTTGCCCGATAGCACCGATCTGCTGCGTGGAAGATTTTACGGACGACGACATCAGGGAACTATTGTTGGACGATATGAGCATTGTGTTCGGATTGCCCATTTGCGTAGTTTGGTTGTACGGCGACTGTACCGAGCCCATCCGGAACTGAGACGACAGACTTTGGAACATCTCGGGAGTAGGACCGGCTTGCATATTGGTCGGCGTTGTCATATACGCGTTATACGGACCAGCGGTCCCAGAAGTGCCATAGTGTCCTGGGAACTGTGAAAATTGCGAACGGCCGCTCGGTTCGATTTGGAATGCATTGTATAAACCACCTTGTGAGTTCATAGCAGCAGCAGCGACCGCGGGTGAATTGTACAGCACCGCTGGCGGCGACGGTATGGCCGACACTCCATATTGTGCCGGATAGAAGGGTTGCGGAGCGGAAGGTATGGATCCACTCTGCATTTGTGGCGGAGGCGACAAGCCCATGCTGCTCGACTGATGCATGCCACTGCTGTTGTTTTGTTGTGTAGGCTTTACCTTACAAACGTTGACATTTGCGGCCACTGCCGCTGCCAGCGCATCGGCCACTGGGTGTTGTTTGTTTAGACCCAGCGAGACGGCCACTGCTGCCTGATGCTGCTGCTGCTGTTGCTGCTGCTGCTGTACACCGACAGAGGAAACATGTTGCTGCTGGGATTGCTGTGTCTGCTGTTGATGCTGCAGCTGTAGTGATTGTTGGTGGTGCGATTGTTGCATTTGTTGCGGATGCTGTTGCACCGGATGCTGTTGCAGCTGCTGTTGAAGTGGCGATTGTTTGTGTGTCGGATGCGGTGGCTGATGCTGTTGCTGATGCTGATGCGGATGCTGTTGTGGCTGCGACTGAGTGAGCTGTTGGGGCATTTGCTGCGATTGCTGCTGTGCCTTTAATTGCGACTGGGCTTGCGACTGCGCTTGAGAGGTTTGCGTTTGCGATTGAGGCTGTGATTGCGATGGAGGTTGCGTTTGCAACTGCGACTGTTGTTGGGATTGGGACTGTGTTTGCGATTTGTGTTGTGTTTGCTGCGATTGTTGATGCAGCTGCTGCAGTTGCTGCATATTTGGCGGCTGTTCCTTATGCTGTTGTTGCTGGCGTTGTATTTGCTGCGAGTGCTGTTGTAGTGAGTGTTGCGATTGATGCTGCTGTAGTTGTTTCTGCGGTTGCTGACCATGTTGTTGTTGAGAAGATTGCTGGGAAGATGGCTCCGGCATGTTATGTGATTGTCGCTGATGTTGTAATTCTTGCTGGTGTTGCTGCTGCTGCTGCTGCTGCTGCTGCTGCAGCTGGTGTGGTTGTGTTTGCTGCTGATGAGGCTTTGCTGCTTGCTGCTGCGAGTGATGATGACTTAGACTATATCCTCCACCAGAACTGTCGCTGCAATCATTGTTGAGATTGATAGCAGCATTTATGTCGCATCCGTTATTAGATCCCGCCGCAGCGCCGGACACATTGCACACACTGTTGGAATTATTGAAATGATCCACCAATGAATCCGAATCCGCTCCAAAAGCAGCTGCATAAGACGGATGCGCCCCGTGCGTTTGGTGAGCGTGATGATTGGCACCCCCAGGATGCGGATGTTGATATTGTGGCTGATGGGATACGTGATGTGGACCCCTTACGAAATTAGATTTCAGATGAACATTGCTTCCACTGCCAACACCACTTCCGTCCCCACTAACTGCGTGTTCGTTCGCAACGTTGACCCGGTTACCACTGCTGCTACTGCCGGCATTTACTACCGACCCCGCTTGTTCTGGTACAGTTGGCATTTCCCAAACCTTTTTTACGCTCGCTATTTTCATGTTCAAATCGGCAGTTGACGGGGAAATCATGTTCTTTGCAGACGCTGCAACTCCTCCTCCATGGTTACTTCCACCTCCTTCTGCGTCAATTGATTTTGATAAGCATAAACCGGCAGATACTGATGATTGCTGCTGAATGCCTTTGTCTCCATCGATTAAATGGCTAATATCAGTCTCAAAGGCATATGATTTAATATCCTTGTAATCGCTCTCACTTTTTTGAAACGGAATTCCTTGGAGCGAGCTTGCAATTATGTTACATGGCTGTTGCTTCGGAACACCCGTCGAAAGTGCAGTTCTTTGTGAACTACCCACGATGTTATGCTGCTGCAAGCCACCTTCGTTTGCTGTTGTCACTGTTGGCGAAGCTATCGGACGATGTGCTGATGCGCTCGATGTTATAGATTGAAGCGCTCCTACAACGCCCGCAGCTGCTCCCGCCATCTTCTCGTTCATAATTCCTGTATTTACTTTCGATCCAAAATTGGTGACACTATTCCCACTTTGTTGGCGTCGCAAGCTATTTATAGTGGTGTCACCGCCAACTCCTCCACAATCGCCAACTACTGGGCTTGAAGAACTTCCGCTCCGACCAGCCACAGATACGCCCGATTTGTAGTTAGTGTTTTCGAATATTATCGTATTTACTGGAGGAGTATTGCCATCTAGATTATGCTTATCATTATCAGTCTTGGCATTATTAACTGGAGAAGTTGCAGCCAGTTTATCTGTTACAGATTGTTGTTGTTGCAAGTGAGACGATCGTTCTCCTTCAATACCCATTGTTGTCGGACGAGCAACCATGTTCGCAGCTGCCTTATTTCCACTATTGTTGATGGTCATTAAAGTTGGAACTGCTTGAGTGACGTTTGAACCAGATGATATATCGGTTAAAGTATCAGAGTTCGAAAGCTTAGCTCCCTGACCTCGCGACACAGTCTGTTGTTGCTTGCGCGTCACCGAAAGGTTGTTGCCAGCTCCTCTCACGTTTCCAGTACTGGGTACATTACTGTCCAATGAGTTATTATTCGCAGCAATATTAGTATTCCCTCCTGGCAAACTGGTCACGCTTTTAGGCTGTTGCTGTACTGCCAAAGAACTACCGATTTTGCCGGTGATCGGAGTCATGATGCCCTTAGTTTTTGCCTTCGTATCTTCCATCAAAGTTCCACTTTGTTTTGCAGCGCATGCATCGCTACTTTCCATCGTCATAGGATTATCCGTTACGCTGGATCGGCCACCAGATTTTTGAGATGCGTGATTATCCTCTGTGAAATGAGATTCATCGTTACGAACTTCTATCGCACCAGGTTTTCCTTCGCCTGCTAACGCACAGAGCTTTTCATGATCGATCGACGACGGAACATCTTCCGTTCCCTTACCAGCATCTGTGAAAGAGATCGGTCTCGGCCGTTTTTGAACGTCCCGATCGTCCCTAGTTGGGGAAGCAGCAGAAGCATTGCTGCTCAAACTATCGCCAACACGATGTTTTGTGTTTCTATCATCACTGTTGACAGTTCCCCCTCCGAATGGACTCTTCGAACTTGGGGGACCATATCCTTCCATTTTTTTACTTATGCTTCCAGCAGCATCCATTGAAGATACACCACATCCAGCGAAGGGCGCATGTTGTTGCTTTTGGCGAATGGCAGTATTCGATAAGCTAGCAACGACTACAGTTGAACCAACATTTCCACCGCCTCTGCCACGCCTTGATGGTTCACCACGCGGTACAAAACCTTCCTTTGAAGCCGCGTTACCTGTATCTGTACTCTGTACCCCGGCAATTCCCATCATAGAATGGTTGTAATTCTTTTGGTGCAAATTATGTTTTGGCTGTTCGTCAAAACCTTCCTCAGAAAATTCTGATTCGCTCCAGTAGTCTTGGTTGTAGCTGCGGCTGCCCACACCGACTCTATTACCTCCTCGAGCTCTGTTCCAACTGCTTGCTCCACCTCGCATAGTAGAAGAGGATCCCGGTACATCTGCGCGATGGTATCCCCCACTGTAACTACCACCACGTGAGCCGCCGCGGGTGTCATGTCTACGATTATCTCGAGGGTGCTGTTGTTGTTGGATCAATGGTACACCTTTCTTTTTGCCATTATGCTGCTGCGATGACGCCCCTACCGTCGTAACTGACGATGTTGCCAACTGCTTTTTATCGTCTGTGCCGGACAGAATTCTCGATTGATGTGAAGCATCGAAGTGCGCTACATCTTTTGAGCATTCATTTTCCACATTCTCTTTAGTGGTGGCTTCCACGGCTCCAAAAGAGGATGCTTCTTCTGCTTGGAATATTTTGTTGAGCTTTTCGGCTGCAGCAACAGTGTCAACCGGATTGTTGTCAGGATCTGTAGCGTCAATCGCGATGTTTGCTTTGCTATCCTGTAATGTGGCAACACTGTCGCATATCGAATGATCGCCGCTTTCAATCCCTGCATCCTTCTGACTTTCTTCAGATTCTTCACTCTTGGCGATACGCTTGCTTGCAATTTTATCTTCCTTGACCACGTCCGATACTTGCGAAGTCACCTCTTTCACGCGATGCAGTATCTGTTTCGGCTGGTCATTATCAAAACGCAGTGGTATTTCGCGGTGACGCTCACTGCCACTGAACGATGCAGGTGAAGACGCGGTAGAGCCTTTTTCCGCTTCCGTTTCCCATGATTTTTCGCGTCCATAATTTCCAGCTTTTGTTACACCGCTTCCGGAATTGTGCGTAGACGATGATGTATGATGAGGATGATGACCAACGGCATGATGATTTTCATCACTTGAAATACTAGTTTTACGATTAGATGATTCTGATAAGCTGCGCGCCAACTGAGGTGTAATACGGCCACCAGTATTCTGCTTGGTCTGATTGCTAGCCAAGTCTTGACTTGCACCGCCAAATGCAACATCAAAGCGGCTATTATCTTCAGTCATATCTGTTTTTTCTTTTGTAGCCTCACGTTGAGTTTGCGTGTCACGCGTATCATACTGCTGCCGTTGGCGTTCATCGCGATCGCGAATTGAAGCACCTGATGTTGTCGTTAAACTTCGGCGAGAGTTTGACATTGCGTTTGCAGTTCCGCCCCGTCCATATGTCTGCTGGTTATGAATATATCGTGGATCATACTGTTGTGCAAACGGTATAGTACTTTTAATCTCGCTTCCTGAATTAGTGCCCGCAGGACCGGTGCTTCCAGATGATGAGTAGCTGTTAGTTATTCGCGATACATTTTGATTACTAGCAGTATTATTAGCATTCGTGGACAAATTGCTACCGGATGTGTTTCTTTCCAGTTTACGCTTTTGGAACCTCGGGGGCAGATTTGATTGAAAGGTTTTGGAAAATCCAGGCATGTCCCAATTTGTACCAGTGCTTCCTCCGACAAGGTTTCCTGCGTCACGATCATGCCGTGCTGCACCGCCGCCAGCTCCATAATCGTATCTTATTTCTTTTACATTTGCACGTTCGCCACTTTTTCCTCGAATTTTTATCGATATTGTACGTTCGCTGGAGTGTTCAGCGACACCTTCCCCAGATTTCTCCTCTTCCATTCTAGTATTGGTCGAAGGGACATTGCTAGCAGCAGATACAGAAACGTTCACACCGACATTGCTACCTTTATCAATAGTGCCCGGTTTTGAATCAATCGTATCATCGTTCTTTTTTCGACTTAGCTTTTCTTCCAGCTCTTGTAATTTCCTAGCGGCAGCCTGTTTGCGCTCAATTTCTCGCCGTTGATCCTCCTCCCGTCGTTGTTTAATGCGCTCCTTAGCTTCTGCTGCATCTAAGCCACCGGGAGTAATAACGTTGATCATAGCTCCCTCACCACGCATACCACTGCCAACGTTTGCTTGTACCGAGTTGCTTTCTTGATCTTGTTTCAATTCTCTTTCCTTGTGTCCTGTTGGCCCAGTAGCAACATGCTCTTGACCACGATTATTCCTGTCAACCTTTTCGGAATCTGTTTCTTTCTCGGCGTTCGGTCCTAAAGCACGTTTTTCAAAAGTGTCCTCTTTGACTGACGTTGCATGCTTTTCTTTTACAGCAGTTGGCGCAGAATTGATCTCCGATTCGTCATCCGAAAATTCCAATTTCTGATTGTAATCAAATTCGTAATCTTTAGCCCATCCTTCGTCCTTAGCAATTGCTTCCAACCTCTGTAATTCTTCGTCGCGTATGATGGGTCGCACCACAACCTCTTGTTCGGCTACAACATTTGATCCATACGGCGGATGTGAATTGCGACTGTCCTCGTGGAATCCGCTGGGACTACCAGCATTGCCAGACGCTGCAACATGACCTCCAGCTCCTCCACCTCCATCACTTCGCACATGACCAACTGAACTGTTGTAATTTCCAGCACCTGCACCCGTCATGCTACGATTAGCATATCGAGGTTGATGATTCATGCCCCCGCGGCGGTTTGCATGCTGATAATTATCATTATAGCCGGCCCCACTTGCTCTTTCTGCGCTTCCTTCACTGCCAGCATTGCTGCTTGCACCACTTGCTCCTCTAACAACACGACCCCCTCTAGCTGTAGACATTGAAGAAAAGTTGTTTCCACCACCGATACGATTGTTTTGCTGTTGCTGAGAATGCAGCGCCGAGCTTGGCGGCTGTTTTTGCGGGAATTGGTTTGATAGTTTTGTTACATTCGTCGCAGTGTTCACGGTGCCGAAAGTACTATTGCTAATACCGGAACCCTCATTGTTGTTACTTCTTTTGCCACTGTTACCGCTGTTGCTGCTTATCTTGCTGTTATCCAAATTGTTGCCATTATTGTTTGCGTTGGGTACAATATTGTTGTTTTTCGCATCACTGCTCATTGCTGATGTTGAAAGGTGGGAAGCCGCTGACGGAGTTGGCAATGAAGAAGATCCTCCTTCGTTTTCGTTTCCTGACAAACCACTGTCGCTTCCTCGTTGCATAAACGGTGGTAAAAGCGCCCTGAATTGAGGGGGCAATGGAGGCGATTGGCAATTGGTCGCCATAGTTGATCCACTTAGGTTGTTTCCACCACCGCCGCCGCCGCCGCCACCATCTACATCTTCTGCTGCAACATTCGACACTGTTCCCCGAACATTCGAACCCTTTTGCTGTATGCGAAACTGCGTGTCGTTGTGTGGCCTCATTATCGACTGAGAGCCTCCTGGATGAGGATCTTGGAATTGTTGAGATTTGCTGGTGACATTTCCGCCATACGAACCAGTGCCGTCCAAAGAGGGGAACTCGTTCTGTACAATAAACGTTAGAGACAAAATTAGAGCAATTCGAAATTCATTGAAAAATCATTTACTATACCGTATTCCATGATGATTCGCAAGATTTTGAATTAGTAAGCGATGCTGTTTGTTGTTGGATGCTACTGTTAGAGACTGACGGGTTTGGGGAAGCGGTATTCCGGTCCAGCAAATCACTTGAACTCTTGGTGAGGTTTTGTCCTTCGATATGATCGCTAATCCATGTACCAGATTGTTCACCAGGATTGCCAACTTCAGCCTTTAACGATGGAAGATTTGCCGGTGCACGACGAGCCGTAGGCACCTTTCCCAAGCTTTGCATACCATGTTTACGCGGAACAGCACTTTTTTGGGATGAAGGTTCTAAAGATTCGCCCTAAAAAAAGATATGCATAAATGTCACATCACGTTTTTGTTTTTTTTTTTTTAATATATTAAGTATGATCTTACTCGGCTGGTTATGTAGAGCTTATTGATATCTAATGCGGCAAATTTGGGCTTGGCATTACGCTCCCCCCTAGTTCCCCCCAAGGTGTTCATACTGCCAGAAAATCTTCATTAGCAAAACAAGTAGTTTTGTCGCTTTGTGTAGTTTGTTGTTAGCACTATTGTTTTTTTTTCCTTTGAAGTGGTGTTGCTGTTCTATATCTCACGACCTGGGTGAAAAATACGAAGAATAATATGAAATTTAATTTATTTATGGTTTCAGAATATTTCAGTTAACAGAAACATGGTATTCAGATCCAGGGATGTAATGTTTGACATGCTTTTAGTGCTACAGTCCAACAACTGCTTGCTTAATTTAGATAATTTGCTCACTCATCCATAGCATTTTGGTTGATTTTTTGCAGCTTTCTATTTCACTTTACTTTACCATTCTAACATTTTTATTTTACTATTTAAAGTTTTATATTAATTTAGCACAAAACACAAAATTTAACTTTGGATTTATGCCATTAAGAATTTTATTTTTTTTACTAACGAAGCAAGAAAACAGAAACTTTACATTTAACAATCCAAGGACGATTGAAGGAAAGGGCCAAATCGAAAAATCTTTTTGACGCAAAAGTTTCAAGTTCCCCTGGAGTTTAACGAGAAGCTTATTAACTTTTCGGAACACTGGCTCCCCTTTAGGGGATTTGGTTTTAGAACATATGAGACATATAACTACCAGACAATTACATCCATATTTCATAATGAAATATAAACCGTCTTTATAAGGTCAACTTGGAAAATTCATCGAAATATTAATAGGCTCAATCGTATACATTATTCTTCCAATTGTTCGGATGTTACCGTTGTTGGAGGCGTTGAGAAGATTAGCTACATTGGCATCCTTACGTGTAATTGAACCAGAGACAAAGAATTAATAAAAATTCAACAATAGCTCAATCAACATTCTCTGTCACCCTATCAAGCTTGGCCAGATTTTTTTTTTCAATTTATTGAGTTTTTCTCTTTGAAATTTTCGGATCGTTCTACCTTACAATGAAGGCTACCTTGACTTTTGATTCAATTGGTATTCTTCTTCTTCTTGTTAGGCACTACAACCTCCATTTCTGAGGCATCCTGCACCATTTCTGACTTCCCGTGATTGATTTTACCCGTAGCTCCTCGTAAGGGGAGGCGGCCTAAATGGGACTTGATCCCCGGTAGTGCCGTGTGAAAATCGCCACTGCAATAGCCTCGACCACCGGACCGCTCCAAGTTGGTTTGTCGTATGGGTAAATTATTAAACCACCGGTCCGCTCCAAGTTGGTTTGTCGTATGGGTAAATAGCCTAAATGGGATTTGAAATCGCCAAGTTTACGTTGTGACGCCACAATCAAGTCACCCAAACTCTAACGAAAAGCAAATACTTTATGTGTAGCAATTCTAGTAATATCGAAACATCAGGTTGTAAAAACATAGACAAAATTCAAAATGCAAAAAAAATTATAAAAATGTAAAGCGTAGAAGATATTGTCAGCTCCACACTATGCATAAAACCAAATACTCGCCATACTCTGGCATAGATTCGAACCATGTGGTCCAGAGGTAGAAGCGGAAGCGCCACCGTTCTTTCACATGGCAGTACTGGAAGGAAGCAAGAAGCCAGAAATAGTGGACCAAAAGGAGATGAAGAACAAGAGATTTTTAACGATTTACGACAGCGGGAGAGAGGTTTATTTTTACATGAGGAAAGATTTTTAGAAAAATTACTGTAACTTTACTAATTTGCAATTGCATAAAATATAACAAAATTCTGTACAAAAAAAGAACAATAAATTGAATTATTAACATGTGTAAGCAAATTGCAGAAAATAAATACCTAATGTCTCGATTGATAAAGCGAGTGGAACCTTTGAAGAGCTATTTCAATGACTACGTAATAGCAATTTTGTTTTCCTCTCAGTTCAGCTCGGCTCATAGTGATGAGCCCTTTCATTTAACACTCGAAACTTTAACTTATATTCTTCAGGTGTAATTAATGTTTGTTTCCTTTGCATTATTTTATGCTTGTCTTCAAATACTTTAACATCAGTTAATTCAATAGCCTTTTCTCTCATACTCATATCATATTTGAGAACTCTTACCGTTACACACATGCTCACACCAAGTTCTCTCGATGGCAGAGCTTGAAACGGTACTTATATTGTACAAATACACGACCAGCTGAAGTGAACCTAACTACTACCTTCAATGGCAGCGTAGAGCATGCCTATTTACAATTATCTTAAAATCAAAAATAAATTAAACAATTTTAATCTACAACAAATGTGCGGCTAAAAATGCTCACCTGTAATACCCCTGCCACGTACGTTGATCAAAAATACTGAAATACGTCGATTTATTCACTATTGGAATTCTTCACACGCGTAAAGCGAATACAGCCGGCAGGATTACACTATTTAAATACGAATGAAAGTTTCGTCGCTTTTCAAAAAATACTAAGGGGCCACAGTACGCGTTTCGGCACAAGTATCCAGTAGTATCCTAATTACACTGTAAACTGTCGGAAAAGGAACAAAGAATAAACATTATTTACAGAAAGGTACACGATAAGTGCTATATTTCAAAGAAAAAAGATAATGCAGAATACAGAAGGTCCATAATGTTCGTGACTCAGCTTTGATCATAGAGAGATTTTGTAGATGGGCTTCAAATCATTTCACTTTTCTCTCTTTCTCTTTCGTTCGATCTCTTGCTCCCCGCTCACTTGCTCGATTTTATAAAAATGAATATATAACTTCGCCATGCATCGCACAACTACACACGCACTCACGGGCAAACGTTCTATCTAGTTCATCACATGGCTGATGTGTTGGTTGGCTTTAGCAGAAAGTTTTTTTCACACACAAAAAACGATGGTAATGTAGAGTTCCAATCGCTACCTCGCAACAGTTAAATCACTCGATGCGAAAATTGATTAATAAGCATAGAAATGTTCCATCAAATCGAGAAACCTCCGCTCTATGGTTCCATTTAAGTAGAATTCCAATTTCTCGCAAACTTAAATACACACGCACACACTCGCGACGAAAATGCCGACGTTCGAACCCTGAACAAAAAAGAATTATTCACTCTCTCTCTCTCACACATACACACACACGCACACAAGCGCACACACACACACATATATACACACGAACACCCTCGTACCCAGAGTCTGTCGCAAAGCACTCATAAATGTTCATTTTATTTCCGAGCTACTTTACATACGTTTTACCTCTTTTTCAGAATCTTGAGGGTGGCGGAACTACTTTCACTGCACACGAAGATTGTGAATCCCAAAAACTACAAGCTATGTACATGTGGCGAAGAAAGTTTACAGTTTTGTAAAACACCTTAAAAAGCTAGTTCATGCCAACGAAATCCGATTGCGTTAAACCTTACTGCGACTACCATTTTATCAGCTACTCCCAGCACTTCGCATTCGCACCATTGTATTCGCAAGACACAGATCTTATAAAAACTTACTTTACCAACGTTGTCACACCTATCCGACCGAACGGAATCTTCGCAAGTTGAACTTAACTTTTTACGATAACAATTTTCTATGAAACACGCTTTTACATTCGCCTTTTCCTACAGCAGCAGCACGGATCGCAAAATTTCTAAAATGGCGTTTATGAAGCCTCGTTCCTACACGACGTATCATTTGACAGCTAAAAATCAAAGTGAATAGGAAAAGAGGTGTGGCTGTCATTAGGGTGCGCTTCTATTTCGTAATTTCGACTACAAATAAATCTAGGTAGAATTTACGACACATTTCACAGAAACACTTTCACACTGTTTTTAAGAGACTCTTTATTTTTTTGGTTTTGCTTTTCGACCCAGTTATACATGTATGTAAATGCATATTTTAAAAACATCCATCTGATATCCGACAAAATGCTAAAACCGAATCCCAAAACACACACCCTACCTCTAACCACTTTGTCGGAAAGCGTGCTGTCAAACACGTGCTGATTGACGAAAATTGATAAAATTATGCGTACAATAAATTTTAAAAATTTAGCAATACGGCCAGGCCGTTCTTTATGAATAAAAAAAAAAAAATTGTAAGAATTTTTACAATTACAATTTAAACTGAAATGTTTACCAAACAATGTTTCGGCATTGATTCCGCCTCGGGAACCAGTTGCGAACCTACTTACCGGATCGATTTCGAATCGAAACATTATAAATCCCATCACTAGCTCCCAGCACTGTACGTCAACTGGGATGCGTGAATCACAACAAAAACATTGAATTAACACTGCATGTCCGTGTTTCTGCTCAGCAAGCTGTTTGTGAACTGTGTAATCGTGCGTTTACAAAATATCTGTTCCAACATTTATTAGCACCGAGCGATAGTCATCTTAACAAGTGTACTCATCAACACCAATCCTACAATGGGACAACAAACTGTTGCCAAAGACGAAATGCTGAAAATGCGTACCGACACTTCCTTCCTACCTGCATGCTGGTCGGATGATAGACGTATGGGCATTCTCTTAGCCGAATTCCGGCCAAGGCAGCTAAACGCCGAAAGTTACGATATGAAAATGAAGTTTTGGAAGGACTTAATTTTCTCATATTGCACTGAGTGTGGATCAAGCATAGTGTCTATCGTCATGTTGAAGGAAAAGTTTCGAAGAAATGGTACCGTTCCTTACTGCTTGCATACCGTAATAGAGGACATGTTAGCGAAAGGTGAGCTATGCAAAGAGAGCCAATACAAAGTACAACGGCACGCTGGAACATTTGGATTTAACCTGTGGACAGCATCGAAATTGATACAAGCTCCACTCTCCTGGGGATATGAAGCGGTGATTGGCAGCGTAATCGGTTCGACCAATATTAATGAAAATGAAAATTTTATTGTTACGGCTGTTGCAGAAGTAAGTAAATTAAGCTGTTTGAAAATAATGATGTTTTCTATCGCTTATTCGTTTTTTAGCAACATGCAAAAGCTATTGAGAATGCAATCAACGAACGCGGATTGCAGAACAAGTTACTGCAGTACGATGATTTGATTACGTTACTGGCCGAAACATCAAACATTACGCGACAGGGTGTTGAACCAGCTATGATATTACTCGAAAATAGGGGTCGTTTGACAAAACAGATAATGGCAAGTGGGGAAAGCAGCACGGTGCTTATTAAATTTGCTGGAGCGAATCTAGCAGCTCAACCCATAACAAGCATAGAAAAATCCATATACGATCTCGAGCAGAGTGAAAAACGATTAATGAAAGACATTAACACGATTGAACGTAACATAAGCCAAACAATGGATGAAGTTCGAGAATATATCAAAAACGGGCGTAAGCAAATGGCAAAAACCTACTTAAAGAAGAAACATACTCTCGAAAAACATATGCAAGGCAAAATAAGTGCGTTGGAAAATCTTCAAATTTTACTTCTAAAGATTCATAACAGCCAATCTGACAAAAACGTAATAGAAGCATATAAGTTAGGTACGAGCGCCTTAAAGAGTGCATACGAATCTGCAGGTATTACAATCGATCAGCTAGATGAAACTATGGATGAAATGAAACATGTTTTAGGACAGCATAACGAAATGTTATCAATGATCAGCACAGTTGCAGAAGACGATGTCGACGAGCTAGAGCTTGAGCGGGAGCTAGGAGACCTGATTGATATTAAATTAGCAGAGAGCAAAATCGATAAAAAAGATTATCCGGCAATCCCTGCTACATCCACCGTCGAAAACAATGTCAATAATGTACCTGACTTTGATAGAGAAATCGAGAAGCGTTTGGCAGCCCTTAGAGTTGATGTTATTGATGGGTATAAAGCAGCAGAACAGGCATAGTGAACAGAGGTTCTCAACACACACAGAGGTCAACAATGACCAGTAACTAAATATTAACATCCGAAAGTAATGGCAAATAATTGCATACAGTTGCATAAAAGAAAATGTAGAACTTTTCGAGTTTAAATGAAACAAATAAAATTTGTAATAAATAACACAAAAGTTACACGAGGATGTCAGAATAAAAAGTCTTTCAATCTATTAAAAAATAACAAAATATATAGAGGTAGTGGCGGGTCAAGATATTGCAGAATTTCAGTTGAGGTCCTTGTAATTGTGATATTAGAGGGAAACAACAGGATATCCCTCGCCGAAGAGACCCTCCTAACCGACGAGGCCGAGCGACCAACCCGAAGTCGCTCATTCCGCTCCTAGGTTGACCCGCCTCTGTACAGAGGAAGCTTGAAAGGATGCTTAATGAGAGAGAGAGAGTGTTCGATGCCTTTGTTATGGATAACTAACCTAGGATACGTTAGTTTTGCGCACATGAATATCGTATTCTTACCAGATCTTACCCAACATTAATGAGGATGTTTGACTGGTAGTCACTCAAACTAATTTTTTTCACGGATGAACTTTGGTTGTATTTCTTAACTTCTTGCTGTTTTCATTTTATATTGTGCAGCATTACGGGAACACTTATTCATTTCTTCACTGATCAGGCCATGACGCCATGACTGTATATAGTGAGATTGAAAAAAAAAAATAGGACTAGGAGAATAAAGATTAGCATGTGGTGCATTAGTCATGTATCATAGCGATCTCACAATGCTCTTTAAATAACTCATACTCATAACCAATGCCACGTACCTTTAGTTTTGATATGATAAAAAGGTAATAAAAAGCTAATCTTCACACGGCAAAACTTGGGTTGAAATTCCACCAGGAAATCCTTGATACGTGAGATCACCGAACAGCTTGAAGAGCTCTTTATTGTAGCGACTCCTCCATTGTCTTTCCACACAAACGGGACCCAACATTCATCTGATCTTCTCAATAAGTACTTTTGCATCCTACGTTTACGTTCGAATCCTCTCCAATCCAATCCAAAAATGAACCTGTTCCGTACCGTTCCTTTTTTCAGCAATATTCCCAACACTACTTAAATCTGACGCTAGAGAGGACCAGCCGAGAAATGGAAACGACTAATAAAATCTGAAAAAAAGGTTTTCAGAGATATCAATGGCCATGAGCCAAAGAAAGACAAATTCGGAGATATTCGTCTAAAGGGCTCCAAAATAATAAATGAAAAATCATTTGTTAAGGCATCAATTACAAAAAAGGAAAGAAATAGGATGTCTACCTGTATTTTTAAAATCCAATGTTCTAAATCCAAATAAAATCCAAAGGATGAAAAGTAAGAATATTTTTCCTCATACACCCCCCATGGGGCGGTCCGATGGCCAAGGCGATAACGGCGCCGGTGATTCAAATCACATCTAAACCGCCTCCCCGTACGTAGGGTTGACTACTTTACTACGGGTAAAATTAAGCCACAGAAAGCCAGAAATGGCAGGTTGTATTTCCTCTCGAGGTTGTAGTGCTAACGAAGAAGAAGATACATGGAATTATGATGTTTTACCAGCTAGCACAAGGGTAGCTACTGCAATCCCACAAATGATTAAGTCTTTGGAAACAAGGCGAATGTGCTTTATAAAGAGTCTCGGCGTATTGTTCCAAAATTTATCGAAATTTATAGTAATCATGCTATTTAACTTTTCAGCTCAAGTCCTGGGAAACACTAGGGATTACACTATAAAGGGATTGATTACATATTTTGCTGCAAACAACGTGCTTTTCACAAACGAAAGAAACTTCTTGCAAGTCACAAATTATATGATAAATGGAAAAAAAACCTATCCATTAGAATCGAAGTTTTGAAACGGTTAATTACTTCAACGTTGGTAATCGTTGGTCTGCTAACAACCTTTACAATTAGATGAAAATGGTCAACGTCGAAGGGGAGTTGGATGGAGCTTAGGTACGAAATTGACTATCTCAAAAGTGGAATTCAAAGAATGTTCAAAGTAACAACTGTAATCTACGAAGAAAGTAAGCTTATGCTATTATTATACCCCCTCGTCGTACATCAGTGGGTAGGCGCGATCCGCTAGTTCGTGCTATCCGCTCCTTCAATTCCTTTTCCCATTTTTTTGATTACCTCCTCTCGTTGTCCTCTTTCCGTTCCCGTATGTTTTCCTCGTCATAACACTTTCCCCTCTTCACCTGGTCTACTAGGTAAGATCAAGTTAATTAAGTTACGTCAAGGTACTAGGTTAAGTTTGATTAGGTTTTTTAGCATGTAAGGGTGTTTTGTTAAGCCTTTAAGGCAAGCAATAAAAGCAAATACATACATACATACTTACTTACTTACTTATCAGGCGCTACAACCGCTTTGCGGTCTTGACCTGCTGCAACAATCCTTGATACCGCTCACGGTTCAGCGCCGTCGTCTTCCAACGCCATCAACGCCATCACTACATCTCAATTTGGGCCTACCACGCCTCCTCTGTCCGTGTGGACGGCCTAAAAGGACTTTACGGGCTGGGTCGTCCGATGTCATTCTAATGACGTGACCAGCCCACCGGAGCCTGGCGAGTCTAATGCGCTGCACGGTAGTGAGATCATCGTACAGCTCGTAGAGCTCGTCATTGTAGCGGCTCCTCCATTGTCCTTCCACACATACGGGACCATAAATCCTTCTGAGCATCTTCCTCTCGAACGCGGCTAAGAGGGCTTCGTCAGTTTTGGACAGAGTCCATGTCTCAAGGGCGTATGTGAGTACTGGGACTTTTGTACAGTCCGAGCTTCGTCCGTCGCGACAGGTATTTAGAGTGGAGAAGTTTCCTCAGTCTGTAGTATGACCGGTTGGCAGCCAGCACCCTTGCACATAACTCAACATCAATGTTGTTGTCGGTGCTAACTTTTGACCCCAGATAGGTGAAGTTTTGGACGACTTCGAAGGTGCGGTCACCTATCTGTACGTCACCCCTGCGTAAATCAGTGGTAGCAAAGGGCCCTGAGAGTTTTCCATCAACCTTCACCTGGCATGTGATATTGGCCATTGTCATTCTTACAAGCCTGGTAAGCTTGGCCGGGATACATACATACATACATACATACATTATTATTATTATTATTATTATTATTAAAAGCGAGGATGACATCAGGATTAGGTGGCAAGCAAAGAGGCTTCACGAAGACGGACACGAAAACGAGACAGTGGGACATTACAGTCGAACAGGTGATAGCAGTTATTGAATGCCAATAGATAGCAGGATTAGGTAGCAGAGGATCGTTCGAACCGTAGCGGGTGTGGCGGGATGCGATTCAAAGGGGAGGTCTATTGCGGAGGGAGAGAGGGATGGCAGAAAGGAGAGAAGGGACATCAAGTTCATTTAACAGGAGACCTGCAATGAAGCTTGCACGGATATGGAAATGCCTTTTCTCAATGATTTCTAGCCCAAGAAGACGGCAACGGACTGGATAGGGAGGGAGAGCAAGATGATAACCGGTAAGGAACTAACGAAAAGCTACACGAGTGAATTTGCGCTGAACACTCATCAGTCTGGCTATCGCAGTAGAGCGTGGGACCAGACTACAGCCGCGTATTCCAAGGAATATCGCACCCAACCGCAGTACAGGGACTTCAAGTAGAGGGGATCGCGGATTTGGGACGTTAGCCTAACGATCAGACCTAGTAATTATTTAGCCTTGCTGATAACATAATCAACGTGGGAACTGAAGGACAGCGTCTCGTCGAGCCCTCACACCTAGATCATTTCCAGAGGATACACGACGCATAACTGTATCACAGAGGGTGTAGCTAAACGGAATCGCAAGGGATCGGGAAAACGAGATCACACAACACTTCTCGGGGAACAGGAGTAGGACATTTTTACGACACCAAACAGAGAAGGAATTTAGTACAGATTGGAGAAGACAACAGTCAGCAGACGAGGACACATGAAGGAAGACCTTGAGATTATCTGTGTAAAACAGGAAACTTTCGGCGGGAAGGATGGAAA
This sequence comes from Anopheles stephensi, assembly GCF_013141755.1. Lineage (NCBI taxonomy): Eukaryota > Metazoa > Arthropoda > Insecta > Diptera > Culicidae > Anopheles > Anopheles stephensi. The sequence goes on along the minus strand of NC_050203.1, from coordinate 43,227,395 downwards.
TACAGTCATTAACAAATAACAGAAATAAAATAGGACTAAGGGCGCTACCTTGATGAACACCCGAGGAACCTATGAAAGAGTCGGAAAGACAAGAAGAAACTCTAACTCTATACGATATCGAAAGCAGGTAAGTCTTCAGCCAGGAGAGTAATCGACCCCCGATACCAAGTGTTTCGAGTTTGGCAATCAGCAGATCGAGAGGAACACTGTCAAAGGCAGCACTGAAGTCAGTGTATACGGCGTCATTTGGACGACCGGATACCATGTTCGATAGAGCAGAGCATACAAGACACATAAGGTTGGCGGAATTTGTGCGTTTGGGAATGAAACCATGTTGGCGCGGGGATTTGTGGCCAACAATGATAGGATGGATGGAGGAGAGATTTTCGACTACCAAATTCTAAAAGTCGTACAAATGCTGTATACGCCATCGAGAAACTTGTTTATGGGTCACATGGGCCGAGTCTCATAGAAAGCACGTTCATGATGCTGAGATCTCCAGAAGATGAAAATCTGCTATACAAAGAACTAATGAGAAAATCACTTGTTCTGTACAACTTTATCAGAGCTGAACTACGCCCTCGTCTACAATAGGTTCCGCAAAAAGCCTTACAATTCATCTTCAACTATCGGTATCTGAATCGTACAGTCTAGTCCATCGATATGACAACTATTCTTCACTTGAGAAATCTCCCAACTGAAGTCGTCATGGGTTAAAACAACGACGTATGAAATCAACGTGCAACTAAAACCATGGCAAGCAAATTTTAAGACTTCACCGTTGAAAACTTGTCCTAGCGCCCAGGCAAAGGCCTTCAGTGTAACTCGAGCGTTTTTGAGAAACCATTCGCGTAATTGGGAGAATGCGTAATTGCAGCTAACGGAGGTCCACCGCCGTGGTTAATCCAGGAAGAAGCCTACAGTTCGATATGAATAAGGTTGGAACGCCATAACCGGCGCGAAGATTTAGGAATGACCACTCTTCTTGGGGTCAATCCTTCGGTGGAATCTACTACGTTAACCGCAACTTTACACTTACCACAGACCGATAGACCATTCCTAAATAATGACCTCCAGTTTCCGGACCGTACTTTTTGGAATGTTTATATTTGCTTTTGGCTCCAATACCGTCTTACTCCACACTGGTAGTTAGTTCTTCGTAAATTTGCTAACTACGCTTTTTCTTCTTTCTTAACACTACTAACAACAGAGACAGAGGTCTCTGTCGTGTTCGGTACTCATTTCACCACTGCTTTTGTACACGACATTTTTCGTCACCTTTCTAACTCGCACTATGTATATATCAAATCCTGCTATCCTAGCTGTTTTCCCGACGGGCAAGATTTGATTATAATATTATAATTTATAGCTTAGATTTTTGATATAACTATTTTTATAATTTGACAGTTCGGCGTCTGTCCGTAATATTAATTAAATAAAAAAGAAAAATTAAAATATTTTTATAATTAGCTATCCTGACTCCTTTTTTCCCTTTTCTGTTCATAAAATATTTTGAGACTTTCCGCATATCTCAATCTCTACAGTCTCGTCTTGCCATTTCTGGTATTCAGTGATTTCGACTAGGGTAAGAACCCGTAGCAAGGTAGTCAGCCCTGCTTATTGGGAGGCGATCTGGGTGGGATTTGAACCCCGGTCCTGTCGTGTGAAGGCTGGCGCCTTTATCGACTGAAATACATATAAGACTCCGGTGGCGGGTTAACCTATGGACGGAGTATACCGCTTCATCGTTCAAGGCTATTACAAAAAGACTTGTTGAAAGGGCTTCTTCGACAAGTCCTCGGCCTGGCCTGTACCGCCGAACCCCCCCAAGCTAACCACCATACTGGGTCAAACAATGAGAAGGTGCGGTGAGAATGAGTGAACGAGAGGGAGAAAACTAACTGTGCGCATTGAAGTGTCAAATTTAATTGAAAGGGGACGAAACGGTTAAAAAGCTGCAAACTGTATGATATCATAGTAATGATTATTTTTCCTTAATATGTTGATTTTTTACCCAACGCTAAGTAAGCATACAATACGCTGTCAGAGCATGTCTATTCATTATTGGGCGAGAATTATTTTTAAGTATTTTTTTTATTTGCTTTGCGTATGCGTCAAATCTGGCTGGCCATAGAACCATTAAGCGGTAAGTAATGCAACACAATATTTAAGTATTGCTTTTTAAAACCTTTTACCCATACGCTAAGCGTATTTCCCATTTCCCTGTTTCAAACCATTCTAACTTCTTAGCTCCTCCCTCTTTTCGAAACGCTTTATCAGTGGCGGCTGTGGCAAGTGAAAAGAAAAATGGACAACATTTACTCGACTGTTATTTTTACACCAGCCCCAGCGTCTTGGATGAATTGATCTGTTACCTCTTTGTTGAAGAAAAAAAGTAATAATTGGAAACATTTTTGGAGGCCCCTACATGTAAAAAAAGAGTTAAAACGTTCTGCTTTAAACAGATACGTTTCGTAATCGGATTTCAGTTGTTATCCTCTTCATTTTTTATGTGTTCATCTCATCTTAAAACATTCACGAAGTGTTGTATATATATAGTGTTATATATATATATATATATATATATATATATATATATATATATATATATATATATATATATATACATGTATATATAGTGTTATATATATATAGTGTTGTATATATATATATATACATGCATATATGCCATATACATACCTATATGTACTTAGACTAAATATCTCAACGGCCATCAGAACCTAGCTCACCACCCCATTATGAGCAGGTGTTTCATGTTTCGTGCGTCGTGCACATGCGCTAATAAAATAGCTCTCTCTATTAAACAATAAGAGTGAGCGACACGTACGGTTAACCTAGGCTGCTCACTTGCTGCGCCCAAATGCCAGCATAATGCTATGCGTGCCACTTTCACTTAGTTCCTCATAAACATTCGACATAAACACGTGCAATGCCGTTTCCTGCTTTTGATAGATGTGTTTTTTTATGTTAAAAATTAACCATAAAAAATAAAACGGTGTGTACAAGTGTGCATCAAATGGCCATTCGGATCGGCACAGAGCGAGGTCTGATGCTGTGCGAGTTATGCAATCGATAAAAATAAATATGCTGATTGCTGTCACTAAACCTTGGTGAAAAAGTTGCAGTGCCACAAAGCATTGGGAACTGGAGAGTCTCGATATGGAGTCCAGCAAATCGTTTTTCATACGGGATCTATTAGGCGATTTAATCAGCAGCCGGCAATGTGGTATGTTCAAAATGTGTGTGTTTTTTTTTATAGATTATGTATGTAATTAGAGTGCACGAGTTTTTACAGTGATTAAAGGGTAGGGCGGATGGGGTTGCGGATTAAAGTGATTGAAGTGGATAAGCAGGATTGACTGGAACAAACATGATTGTAATTATTTGTTATGTATAATTCTTCATAGTTTCGGGCTTTTGATGGTCACATTATGGTTGCTGGGTCAGTCTACAAACAATAGGAAAAGCTATTTGAACCACCAAACCCGTAGGGGCTAGTTACCGTTACAGAAAATCAAAGAAACCCATAATGGATAGATCACTCCTAGTGAAGTTGTTGGTTGGTTGGTTGGTTTATTAGCTTATGGTGCTTTGAGTTTTCAGACTTCACTCGTCTCTGTAGTGGCTACCGAAAAAAGAAGCAGAAAGACAGTACGAAAGTAAGTGATGGACCATGTGTTCTAGTTCTTCATTAGGTCTCGCTGTGTTGCTCAGCTTGTAAGAGCTGTTGCTACTTGCTCAGCTATGAATATATCTACTTGAATGCGATTATAATCAGCTGCTTCGGTTCAAACATTTACATTTCAACTTATTTTCAACTGACTGTGATAACTGATTAACTGATAGGTCTTTTCCCATTTAAGTCCTCTTATTTAAGATAGGTCTTCTGCCCCCAATTGGAACAAAAAATAATATTTCGCTAAATTATTTCATTTCAAAATGTTATAAAGTTTTTATTTTGTCGTTATCGCTACCGGGAATCCAGAGACTCCTGAACCGACTCCAAAAAAATCTCGAGCTTGTAGTGTACATTTCGTCTTGAAATATGTGATCGAAACTATACAGAATTAAACATATTAGCACAAAATACTGATATAAAAAATATAAAATGTACATAGACGCCTCTAGATGATATGCATGCCGGTGCATGATCGCTTTGTTTGGCAAGATATGACATGAAAGATCATATTAAAGCACACTTAAATATTACCATAAATTTAGAGGTGTAATTGCTCCTGTTTCAACACCCAGCAGGGGTAATGGAAACGTTTATACACCTGTTTACAGTTACAGTCAAATTATTCATCGTTTGCTTCCAACCACATGCCGGCTGTTGCAATTTGCATGTCATGAGCATCGAATGCGCAACATGACGATTGATTCACATGCCATTCACATTTAATTTCTATTTACATTCACATTTAATTATGAATCCTTTCCACCCTAAAGGACCAAAAGTACTGGGGCCTCAACCATTTCAAAATATCCTATCCAATTCGACGCTGATTTCCATTGGACGACTAATCAACTGTAGTCCTATGATGAGTCTCTAATGTTCGTTGTAGATGTTTATTTATTTAAATCCTCCAATCATTGTTTTCGTGTGTCGAAGTTCAGGTTTCCTAGTGTATTGTTAATATTGTTATGTAGGCAATTGTTGGAGGCTATTTAATATATTAATTATATCTCGATCTTATGGTACGGGTCGTTGGTTACTTGGAATGTTTGTCCCAACTGAATTCCAAAAATCACTGAAAATTCCAAAACATCACCGATGTCGCGCTCTGGAACTACGAGATATTTATGTAGAACGGTACGGCTTCCCAGATCTCGCATGATCCTTGAGCGAGCCAGTCTCTTGATACCATCGGATGATGGTATGGATTAAATTCCGCAATATCCCGTGCGATTCAACCATCGGTACATGTCGGCAGATAGCTCACCTCTCGCTTTGATTTGTGATTTGTGCCAATGTACTCTTTCATCTTCTGACTTACAACAAATGACAGCATGTGGACACCACGCACTTCGCTTAGTTTATGCTAAACGGTAGCTTCGCACCTTCATCAGAACGAAAAGTTCTATTCGAACTAATTGAACTCCCTGAGTATTTTTGTCATCCTTGTTTTCAATAAACACGCTCTGGCTTTATTGCGAACCTATTAAATGTTATTCAGTTTGATAGTGCATATAATCCAATTAATGTTTAGTTTATAAGTTTCTGATTGTTATCGATTGACAAACTAAATACGTTTGAATATTTCATCTTTTTATTTTAAGAAAAAAACAGACGCAACATGATGGAGTGCCCTGATACTTGTTCCGATATTTTTAGCTATTCACCACGTGGAGATGCTTGAGTACACGTGCCGAACTTAATTGTATAACGGAACGCATGTTTTTCCTTCATTGTGTTTTTTAGCTGGGTTTTAGCACATACTAGCTATTGTCATACTTGAACCCCACTCACATTCGAAATCAGACAATCACTTTAGGAATCGCTGGATAAGTGGCACTCCTGTTGTGATCGGAAATTGGCGAATCCGGTTCAGAACATCGATAACAACGAAACTGATGGGAATCGGAAAAAATCGTTTTGGATGAGTATACATGTGGCAAATATGTGAGCTGCTATAAGATTATTAGATGAAGTTTTGGTTCCGACTTATCATTTCTGGTTTCCTTGCTTTACTTGCCTTACCCATACCTGGATAATCAGACCTGCGTACGAGCAGACGTTTCGGAAGAGATCCGATATCCGGCCCTGCCGTATGTAGTTAATAGATAATATTATAAAACATACTAATTATATTTTACTAGTTTATTAGTCACATTTTTACTAGGTCTATCAATTTATGATTCTCGAACGGATCACGAAATGGCCAAAATAGCCAAAATAGTGCAAAACGTCCGCTCTTTGTAAATTAAACAGAAATCCGAAACGCCGAATTTCCTTTAATGATCAGTGTAATATATTGAAAAATTACGTCCGGACGGATTTCCATTTGTAAGGGACTATAAATTTTGTAAGGGAATTATTCATCTTTTTTCAGCAAAACAAAAGGTCTCACTTTGTCGCAAATCCACATACGCCTTTTTTAAAGCTATATGCGACCAATTAATTACAAAAAGAATTCAACGACGCCCAGAAAATAAGCAAATAGTGTGATATTTTGGAGTGTGTTATTAGTGGAGTGCAAAGTTTTTTAGGACAATCTTCAGCTTCAAATCTACGAGAAAATGTAGATACAACCTTAAAAGAAATCAGTTATGCGCCAGGTTTCGTAAAAAAATATATAAAATTGTTACCTATGTGAAAAAGAGCGATCGAAAGTAAAATCATGCGAACAATTCACGCTTTGCACTTGAACAAAAAATCTTATTTCATAAATTTATATAATGGATAATAGCATAAATATGGTGGCAGCCGGTGGTAGATACAACAACGGCGACGGTCTTCACACGGCAGGGCCGTGGCTCAAATCTCATCAGAGCCGTTCCCCACAGTGAGTGAGGACTGTGCCATAAATGGCAGGCATCACCTTAACAGATCGTTTGGCCAAGAACAGGGCGGTCCGGTGGCCTAGGCGATAACGGCGCCGATCTTCACACGGCAGGGCTGGGGTTCAAATCCCATCCAGTCCAATTATTAATAATGGACTGAAATATGTTTTGCTGACTCTACAACTGCCGGGGTTGGTAGTTAAAGAAATTAGGTGTACGAATCGAATATTTATTAAAAAGCGTAACAACAAAATGAAGAAAATCTTTTTTTTATTTATTTGAGCGAACAATGTTTTTCTAGGCATTCCTAATGTTTCAAACCAATAGAATCATTGTATCGAATGTTGTTAAGGTTTAAAAAATGCAAAACATACCCAGATAGGTGGTCATTGGAATGAAGGTTTATTTTGTGCATGCCGTGGTTCGAGGATTTACCCGGTTTCTGAAGCAATTCAATCATCATCATCATCATGTTGGCTAACTCTTTTAAAGAGCACGTCGTCGTGGCATGGCCCGGTGAACAATAGATTTCCAGGAAACTCGATCCCTGGCTGCAGCTTCCCATCCGTGTAGGTACCCGATCTCCGACAGGTCTCCCTTCACCTGATCCAGCCAACGAACTCGCTGTGCTCCCCGACGCCTCGTGCCGAACTGAGGGTCGCTGACGAATACCTTCTTGGTGGGGCATGAGTCCGCCATCCTCATAACATATCCCAGCCATCGTATCCTGGCGGTCTCCGCCACCGTTAGGATGTCCGGTTCGCCGTATAGCTCAGCAAGCTCGTGGTTCATCCTTCTCCTCCACACTCCATGCTCGAACACACCGCCAAAGATGGTCCGGAGAATGCGTCGCTCGAACACGCCCAGAGTGTTTGCATCCTCCGCTCGAATGGTCCAAGACTCGTGGCCATATAGGACCACCGGGCGAATCAGTGTGCATAGATCTCACATTTCGTGCGGTCTCGAAGTCTTCTGGATCTCAGCAGACGGTGAAGGCGGTATTAGGCACGATTCCCCAGCACAATGCGTCTCCGGATTTCGCTGCTGACATCGTTATCCGAAGTAACGACAGTCCCAAGATAGCAGAACTCCTCTACCACCTCGAGGTTGTCGCCGTCGACTAATACGCTGTTTCCCACTCGGGCTCTATCACGATCAGAGCCTCCGGCAAGCAGGTATTTCGTCTTTGTCGCATCTGATGACCAGTCCAATTCTTGCTGCTTCACGTTTCAGTCGGGTGTACGCCTCATACACCTTCGCTGTCGTCTTGCCAACGATATCTATGTCGTCCGCGAAGCCAAAAAATTGAAGAGACCGATAGAGAATCGTACCATGGATGTCATTCTCTAGCCCCGCACCTCGTATGACACCTTCCAAGGCTATATTGAACAGTAGACAGGAGAGTCCGTTCCCTTGCCTCAGACCCCTGTGAGTTTCGAACGACTCCGACAGCATGTTCGATACGCTCACTGTGCACTGCACCGCGTTCACCGTGGTCCTTAACAGCCGGATCAACTTTCCTGGATAGTGCTGCCGCTGCATGATGTTCCACAGCTCATTCCTATCTATGGTATCGTAGGCCACCTTGAAGTCGATAAAGAGGTGGTGCGTAGGGATCTGGCGCTCTCGGCACTTCTAAAGGATCTGCCGAAGAGTAAAGATATGGTCGGTGGTGGATTTGACTCCAACAAACCCAGCTTGGTAGCTTCAGAAGAAATCCGTAGCAAAGGGGGCAAGTCTGCAGAACAAGATCTGGGACAGGATCTTATATGCGGCATTGAGGACTGAAATAGCACAATAGTTCGAGCATTCCAATCTGTCGCCCTTTTTGTAGACTGGGTGAATGACGCCCAGCTTCCACTGCTCCGGTAATTCTTCCTGTTCTCAGCCTCTCAGGCCCCATCTTGAAGAGCTGGGCCGCCAGCCCATCACTACCAGCAGCCTTGTTGCTTTTAAGCTGATCGATGGCGCTGGCAATCTCATCCAGAGATGGCGTAGGCAATTCGTCTTCTGCACTATTGCTGTCACTGATGTTGTTGCTGTGTTGCTGCTGTTGGCTTGTTCTGCTACTTGTACCAACCTTTCTTGTCTCTGCTCCGTTCAGGTGCCCTGCGAAGTAGCACTTCCACCTTTCGATCACCTTTCGCTCGTCTGTCAGGAAATTTCCGTCTGCGTCCCGGCACATCGCGGATTTTGGGGGCAAATCCACTCCGTGCCTCTTTCAACCTCCTGCAAAACGAGCGGATGTCCCTCGACTGAGAGAGCTGCTCCAGCAGCTATTCATTCGACTCTTCGAAGCGGTGCTTCTTTTCCTGGAAGATCAGGGTCTGCTGTTTCCTCGGTCGTTTGTAGTTTTCCACGTTCTGACGAGTTTCATGCTATAGCATGAGGGCGCGTGCTGCATTCTTCTCGAATAATGCACAAGTGCATTCTTCGTCGAAACATTCCTTCCGTTATCTGCGTGGTAAGTAGCGAATTCTCAGTTCGGCTGCGGTGCTGATGGTTCGTTCCACCTTACGCCAGTGGTCTCCGAGGGGCATTGCGGTGTTGTCGTCCGATCCCCGAGCACTGCTGCATACCCCTCCGCCACATCAGCACGTTTCAGCCGATCCAGATTGAGCCTTGGGGTAGGCTTGCTCCGTTGTTTGTTGACCGCGGAGAGTTTCTGGCGCAGCTTTACCATTTACCAGGAAATGGTCCGAGTCGACGTTTGCGCCTCTGTATGTCGATAATATCCGAGAAGTTCCTTCCGTCTATTAGAACGTGGTCGATTTGGGAATAGGTTTGTAGTGGTGATCTCCAGGTATAGCTGAACCGAGGTGCATGCTGGAAAAAGGTGCTGCGAATGCTCATGTGCTTGTAGGAGGCAAAACTGATAAGCCTCAGGCCGTTGTCGTTTGTCAGCTGGTGGGCGCTGAAGCTTCCTATCGTCGGTTTGAATGCCTCTTCCCGTCCGACCTGAGCATTAAAGACCCCGATGACAACTTTGACGTCGTGTTGTGGGCAGCGGTCGTACTCCCTCTCCAGCTGCGTAAAGAAGAGCTCCTTCTCGTTATCGGTGCTCCCAAGGTGCGGAATGTGCACATTTATGATGCTCAGGTTGAAGAACCTGCCACGAATCCTTAACCTGCACATTCGTTCGTTGACTATCCACCATGCAATCACTCGCTGTTGCATAGCACCTAGCACCATGAACGCGGTACCGAGCTCACGCGTTTCTCCTCCACTTTGGTAGATTGTGCAGTTGCTACGGTACTGGCGCACAAATGTACCCTTCCAGCGCACCTCCTGAAGTGCTACTCTATCGAAGCCGCGGGTCTGAACCTCATCTAACAGGATTCGGGTGCTTCCGTCAGATGTAAGGGATCTGGAATCGTAAGTCATTTTTCCATGCGGGGGTCATGGAAAAGCCATATGACCCATCGTCCCAAAAGGGTTGGGTTTCCCCGTGTACCCAAGCTTATTGGAGAAATATATTACCCTTCTGTACGCCGTGGACGTATTGAGTCGGAGTAGGGTATGGAGATCCTATATTATCCTTCAAGAGGCGTCGGACCACACCCGTATCAGTGTGGTATTGCTACAAACACTGACAACAGAACGAAGCAAATCAATAAATAACTGATAACTGAAAGCTAGGTTGAGGCATATTCCCGAGCTTGATTCCTTTATTACAATAGCGAATTCTCTTAGCGTTTTTAGCCAGTTGTGAAATGCAGGTTTATGGAATTTCTGCTGGTATAATTATTTGTTTTTTTGTTTATATACTGTTCGATGATATTTATGTTGCAACTTCTGTAAAGTAAATGTGTCCAATGCCATATAGGAACATTTAATATAGTTTTAAGATATTTATTTTGACTAATCTTAAGATTTTTCTTGTGTGTTTTAGCACAGTTTACCCAAACAGGAGAGGTGTATATTATGGTTGGTCTAATTAAAGCAGTATAAAGCAATAGTTTGTTTTTAAAGTTCAGCTGTGATCTTCTATTTAAGAAACAGTATAGTGTCCAAAAGATTTTTTCACTTTTAATAATCATGGGTACTATGTGGCATCTAAAAGTTAATCTTTTATCTTACATTAACCCAAGGTACTTTACATTTTCCTTCCATGGTATTTCTGTGTTTTGTATTTTGTATGGGAATTTTATTTACGCGTGTGAACCGTGTGAAAAATATGGCTTCTGATTTGTTCCCGTTTATTTTTAGTTTCCATTTTTTGCAACACTTTGAATATATATGAAGTGCATTATTACACTTTTAAATATAGTTGTAGCCTTTTTGCCGTTTGCGCTTATTGCTACATCATCAGCATACCAATATTGATTGCAAGCCTTCATTTTCGGTTTGTCAGCGATGTAAAGGTTAAACAAAATAGGGGAGAGCACGGTTCCTTGAGGAACCTCTGCATCAGGAGTGTATGTGTCTGCGGTACTGTTAGAAATATAGACTGTATTCTTTCTGTCTGTTAAAAAAAATTGAATGGTATGTATTAAATATTTTGGGAACTTTAATTTAATTAATTTGTAGATCAAAGCTTTATGCCAGATAGTGTCAAATGCCTTTTCGGAGTCTAATAATACTAAGCCAATTGATTTTTTCATGTTTCTCCTGGAAATAATGTCCGTCTTTAGTCTATCTAATTGATGTGTTGTAGTTAGCCCAGGTTGAAATCCAAATTGGCATTTGGGAATGATGTTGAACTGTTCTGCGTGGGTTCTTTGCTTTGATGAAATTTTTTTACCGCTCTGTTATTTAAAAAAAATTGACAGTTCTTTTGGGCATAGCAAGATCATGAGCTTTGTTGATTGTCTCTGTAACTTTTTTGAGTAAATAAATTTTTGAGTCTTTTTGTGTATAGTTGTGTACGTTACTCATATTGATTTCGCTGATATTGATTGCGTTTCTAAGATGCATTTTAAATGTGTTCCAATTGGCATTTAAGTAATCAAATATTTGGGCACTTGGTTTAGGATCAGGGGAGAGATTTTTTTTCGATATTAAAGTGAACTGGCAAATGATCAGAGGTAAAGTTAACCGAAGTCAAAGGGTCGGATATATTGTGTTTGTTATTGGTTGGTATTATGTCAATTGTGGAAGGATTGGAATTTGTATTCACTGGAAAGTATGTCGGAGAATCAGGATGAAATATAGAAAATTGTCTTTTTTGCAGTTCATCAAAAAGGATTTTTCAGGCTTGGTTAGAAGAAACACAATTCCACAATCTATGACATGCGTTCAGATCTCCACAAATAAAGAAACTGTTTCTAGAATTTGTAAGAGTTTGAATGTCGCTTTTGAACTTTATAATATCAGTATTGGCTCCCGGGAGATATGCAGCGACAATTGATATAGGGATATTATTATGTATGATTTCTATGCCAATCGCTTCTAATATTTTAAGATTATAGGCGGGAAGTAACCTATCGTCTATACCGCTTTTAACCAGTACCATTATGCCGCCTTTGACCCCGTGTAGTCTGTCAATTCTGTATGTTTTATAATTAGTCACGTTAAACGTCTGACCAGGTTTAAGAAAAGCTTCACATACTGTCATTACATCTATTTTGTTTTCATCTAAACAATGAATTAGCTCAATTTTTTTGTTGGCAATGCTATTAGCATTCCAGTATGAAACTATAAAGTCTTTTAACCCAACCATCATGGAAAGCAGTATTATTGGACAATTTTGAAAACCACTAAAATCTGGTCTCCTTTTTTTGAACAATTCCTCAGACAAGAGAACGCTTCTTTCACTATTTCAACTATTTCATCTGGGTTGAAGAGGTCGTTTCGGTTTCTTGGCGTTACTTTTGCAAATAAAGTGTAGTTAGGCTGTCGAGTTACAAACAGGTTAGTGTTGGTGTTGGATGTGTAAGATTGGGATGGTTGGTTTGAAGGAAGGTGAGGGAAATTACCGTTTAAAAGTGGTAATCCTGTTTGGATACTGGTGTGCTTCTCGCCTTTTCTTTTTCTACTGCCGTTTTGTTAATGCGAAATGGACATCCAAAATAATTCGGCGTATGATTCCCTCCGCAGTTGGCACATTTTAATTTGTGCGTCGGTATAATTCCATCCGTAGAGGTCTGTGCCACAGGACAGTTTGTAGAATTTGGATGCTCCGCGCACTTTAAACACACGGGTGGTCTGTAGCAATTTGCTACTCGGTGGCCGAAACGTTGGCAGTTCTTACACTGCATGATCGTTCTTTTGTTCGAGAAATAGCGCCATTTCACCACTTGATGTTCGAGCGCTGTAATAGACCGAAGCAATTTCATGTCCACCGTTCCTTTTTTAAAATGTAGTAGGTACACTGCTTGGTCGTTATAACGCTTTGTCTTGATACCTAGCTTCTTGATAGACACAGGTGCGATATTCTCGGCTTTTAGTATGCGTGTAACCTTTTCCAGAGGCTTATCAGTCAGGCCTAGCAACACGACCTTTGTTGTTTTCTCCTCGTCTAGTTGATACATGTGGAACTCCGAGTTCGTAGTTTTGAGACATCGCTCGAAAATCTGCACTTGTTGGAGTGCGTACCATAGTACTGTTATTTGTGACGGAGGTAGTGTATTTAACTGCACCGGCAGCAATCACCTTTTTTGCACATCGCCAACGTTACAACTGGTTACAACGATTGGTGAAGGTAACTCGGATGTCCTTGTGGTTGTAGTTGTGGGATTGGAGTTGATCTCTTGGTCGTCAATCGTATGGAGAATATCAAATGAAGTCTGGCGCGAATGTCTTCCCGTTTTCGATGGATTTCCAATATCCTCCAATGAATTATGAAACGTACTTAGACGCACTGCAGCACGCTTCTTGGATAAAATGTTTTTCCTTCGACCCATCGCTGGGCTAGGACCCGCACTTTGTCTTGTTGAGTAGATGTTTTTAAATGTGTGTGTGTCGCAATCTGTAGCTCCCGTCATGTGTCCGTTCGCTATCGAGTCTAGATCGATACTGGCATTGAGCAAAGTCAAAATTTAAAGAAATACTCAAATACCCCTTTAAAAAATCGGCCCAACACGGGTCAATGTTTTTCTGAGGCTTGTTGTACTTGGGTGATGTTTAGAACAGGTGTTCTAGTTTGAAATCTAACGGTTATCTGTAATTTGAATCTGACACGAAAGAGAGGGAGAGGTTATCGGTGACTGGACAGTCGCATAGGATAAGGCATACAGCGAGGGTGCACTGATTTTGAAGTGTGATTCAAGATACCTTCGGAAATTTGGTTACGGAGTGGAATTGGATATTTGTTACAAATACACTACAAAACACCCTGTACACTTGGTATTTGCGACTACATTAAGGCTTCAAAATCGTCCTCGGCTCGAAGGATGGGGCCCAAAAAGGAGCGTTGCATGGCGTGCGGAAGATAAAAACTGTGCGTGGTTATGTGAGAGCTATTCGGTAAAAGATCTCGTCGGAATTGTGAAGCATTCATTGGTAGCACACGCGCAGCAGCAAAGTAACGCAGGGCAAGATAAACTCACTTCGGGCAACGGATTGGATAACGAGCAGAATGAGACGGCTTATTCTACAACGAAAAAGTCGGGGAAAAGTCGCGCAATGGAACGCTGTGGAACATCACTTTGATCGGATATGTTAACGGCGGGCAGCATAATTTGACAATGTTGTGGCATCGTGAACAAGCAGCACAAAGCGATGCAAAACCTAACCTCACTTCGGCTGGCGTGAAGGACTGGAATCTTCTAAAGCGTCGGTAGGAAGCGGAACAAAAGAGGTTGCAGTTGGAACTGTAATTAAAATTCGCGAAAGAAGAGGAAGATCTACTGGTCCAGGAGCAGGGAGCTGTGGCGTTATCCAACGCGTCGAAAGGTAACCCTTCATTAATAGAGAAGGAGTCGATGGACAGTTTTCAGCTGGAGGAGCCAGAAACATCTGCCAAACAACAAGCTGCTAGACATAATGTGCCGAAAGATCTACCAGTATTCTCCGGAGATCCCGCCGGATGGTCATTGTGTATTTCCAGCTTTGACAGCACCACTAAGCTTTGCGGATTCTCGAATTGGGAGAAAATGATCCGGTTGCAGAAATCTCTACAGGGACCTGCGTTTCAGACTGTGCGCAGCATATTGTCGATGGCGGAAATGGTACCCCTCGTGAACAACACGTTGCGAAACCGATTTGGTCAACCAAAACACATCATCGACTGCTTGATTGAGAAGGTACGCCGAATGCCTGCACCACGAATCGCTCGACCGGAGTCTATCATCCAGTTCAGTGAAGCGGTTCAGGGCATGCTCGCACATATGCAAGTAGCTCGGCAGTACGCACACCTCACAAATCCAACGTTGTTAGACGAGCTGTTAAGCAAATTGCCGATCGAGCGGCAATATATCTACGCGCATGATACGAGAGGCACGACGAACCGGATTTGGTTACATACATTTGGAACTTTCATGGAGGAATTAGGTAAGGATGCTGCAAGGCTAGTAGTAATGGACTGTTCTTCTGTAACGACCGGTGAAAAGAACATCTCGCATCGGGGTCATGTGCACGCACATTCGGAGGAGCTTAATCCAACAACATCTTGGAACACAAGTTATACCTGTGTAATCTGCAACAAAGGAGATCATGACGCCAAGAAATATTTCACTGAAACACAAGAAGGCGTGCACTGTCGATGTGTGTTTAGCTGCTTGGACAAACTCAATTGGCAGACATGTAAGGACAGGCCTCGTTGTGACATCAACGGTTGCACTTACAGGCACCACACCCTGCTACACGACGACCAGGAACATCGCAAACATTCTACTAACAGTCTCTGGAAGGATGAACATACTGCCCGTAGTAATGTTGCAGAAAATCACCATCATAAAACATCAATGGCTGCGACATCTTTATTGAGAATTGTGCCGGTCACCTTGTATGGCCCGAAGTCGAATGCAACTACATTTGCGTTCCTAGATGAAAGATCATCGATGACCCTAATACATGAGGACTTGGTGGAACAGTGAGGGACAGAACGAGCCATTGTGTATTCGCTGGACTGGAGACACCACAAGAATGGAAAAGAGTTCACGGCGGGTGTCTCTCAAGGTGGGTCCAGTAGATTCGGCAAAGCGATACGCAATGAGCGCCGTCCGGACGGTACAACAACTAAATCTACCACGGCAATCATGTACACGATGCGGAAATTGGAAACATTTGAAGGGATTGTCAATTTTCGAATAGAAGGAAACCCAACCAAGATTGTTAATAGGGTTGGATAATTTGCATCTTGCAGTACCCCTTAAGACACGAGAAGGACGGGACGGTGAACCCACTGGAGCGAAAACCCGATTGGGGTGGTGTGTGTATGGAAAATCGTCAGCTTTGCCAGGTGAAGGGTTATTTCATATTTGCGATTGCAATGAGGCGGAAGGCGATTTGCAAGAAGCCATAAGAAAGTCCTACGATATAGAGCAGCAGCCGTATGTACGGGACGGCCGTGTGTGCAGACGTGAAAGAAATGTTCCTGCAGATAAGAATGCGTAATAAAGATCGGCATATGCAACGGTTCTTATGGCGCAACAACCCTACCGCAGAACCTGCTATTTACATCGTAGACGTGGTGACGTTTGGATCGGCATGTTCACCAGCAACGGCGCAGTACGTGAGAAATAGATCTGCCCTGGAACATGCGGAACTCTATCCAAGCGCAGTCGAAGGCATCTTAGAAAGTACGTATGTGAACGACTTTCTTGACAGTTTTGGAACGGTGGAAGAAGTGTACAGAACATCACAAGAGGTTCGCCAAATTTTTCGAAATGGAGGGTTCGATTTGAGAAATTGGAGCTCCAACAGTGCACTGGTTTTGGAACAATTAGGGAGCGGAACCAACCAGATGAAGTACTTGACATCGACATGCGCTGGAATCTAGCTTCGGATGAACTTGGGTTTTGCTCTCGATCATGCACGGCAACATCTGAGTAGCTGAGGATGGAACGTGTTGCAACGAAACGCGAAGTACTACGGTGCGTCATGTCGTTGTTCGATCCCTTAGGTTTGCTCGCATCGTTCGTGATTCACGGTAAAATGCTTAATCAAGACCTTTGGCGATCCGGAATCCAGTGGGATGAAGAAATCAGTGACATGCAGCATCGGGATTGGCGCAGATGGGTGGATGTGTTACACACAATCGATAATATCCGGGTTCCGCGATGCTACTTTGTAGATGCAACAGAGTCGATGTACAATAACGCTGAATGGCACCTATTTGTGCACGCAAGTCAAAACGCTTATTCCTGCGTGCTTTATTTACGAACAATCGATTCTTCAGGAGAAGCCCAATGTTCCCTAGTCAGTGCCAAGGCGAAGGTCGCCCCATTGAAACAGCTTTCTATTCCCAAATTGGAGCTACAGGCGTGTTTATTGGGATCCCGGTTCTTAAAATATACGCAGCAACATCATCCTCTCGGTGGCAAGAGAAGGGCTCTATGGACGGACAGTACAATTACGTTGGAATGGATAGGAGCTAACCCAAAGAACTATAAACCATTCGTTGCCCACAGGGTGGCGGAGATTTTGGAACATACGAAGGTGTACGAGTGGCGATGAGTGCCGACAGATAAAAATCCAGCTGACGAAGCCACTAAATGGAAAGGACGACCAAATCTAGACAGGGAAGGAATGTGGTTTCAGGGACCGGACTTCTTACATCATCCTGAAGATACTTGGCCAGTACGCAGTATCGTAAAGCACAGTCCTTTGGAAGAAATGTGTCGGTTGAATGTGCATGTGGAGGAACCGGTCAAGGAGATGTTCCCAATACTCATCGAACGTCTTTCACGATTGGAGAGGTTGTATAGGGCCGTAGCATGGATTAATCGATACATTGGCAATCTACGAAGGAAGGTACATTGACATCCATTGCTCAAGGGAGTTCAGGCTGAGTTCTATCTATCATCGAGGAAAGACGGCAGTAATAGCAGATGGCACACGGTAGCTAAGAGGAGTCCTGCATACCAGTTGCTACCTTTCATAGACGAAGAGGGTGTTCTCCGTATGGAAAGTAGGTTGGCGATGGCCGCAGAAGTACCGTATCCAGTAAAATATCCCGTAATATTACCGCAAGGCTCCCGCTTAACAGAGCTATTGGTTGAGAGCTATCATCGTACATACCGTCACGCCAACAAGGAGACAGTGGTGAACGAGTTGCGGCAGCAGTTCCATATTCCCAAAATAAGTACATACCGTCACGCCAACAAGGAGACAGTGGTGAACGAGTTGCGGCAGCAGTTCCATATTCCCAAAATAAGAGCGGTTCTGGCGAAAGTGGTAAAGAGCTGTGTCTATTGCAAGATTCGGCAATCGTTACCACATATTCCACCGATGGCCCCACTACCCAAGGAGAGATCAGCACAATTCGTAAGACCGTTCACTTATTAGACTATTTTGGTCCGATACTGGTAAAACGCGGTAGAACGAACGAGAAACGATGGGTGGCATTGTTTACGTGCCTGACTATAAGCGCGATACACCTGGAAGTCGTACACAACTTATCGACTGAATCGTGCGTGATGACGGTTAGGCGGATCGTAGCCAGAAGAGGAGCACCAGCGGAATTCTTCAATGATAATGGCACCCACTTGGTGGGTGCTAGTAATCAATTGCGTAAGGAAATCGAGGCGCGCAACGAGACCCTGGCTACTACATTCACCAATGCGAGTACACGATGGAACTTCAACCCCCCGGGCGCACCACACATGGGCGGAGTGCGGAAACGCATGGTGCGATCGGTAAAGGCAGCTATCAGCACCATCATGGAAGTGCAGTGTACCATCGATGATGAAGCTTTCGTAACAGTGATACAAGAAGCAGAGACTATGGTCAACTCGCATCCTTTGACTTATATCCCCGTAGACCCGGAGAATCAGGAAGCGCTTACACCTTATCATTTCTTGCTAGGAAGTTCGTCAGGAGTGAAGGAATGGTCGCGTACGACAGGCGTGGGTGCGTTCTGGTTCGGGAATTGTTAAGCCACCAGTGGCAAAGTTGGCTTCATTAGCCATATCTTAGTGTGACCAATGGAGATGGTCACGGGCGGGGGAGTGTTAGCACAGTTTGAAATCTAACGGTTGTCTGTAATTTGAATCTGACAGGAAAAAGGAAATGACAGGAAAGAGAGCGATAGAAATGCTGGAAGCAAGATAGAAGAGAGGGAGAGAAAAATCGGTGACTGTACAGTCGCATAGGAAAAGGCATACAGCAAGGGTGCATTTATTTTTAAGTGTGATTTAAGATACCTTCGGAAACTTGGTTACGGATTGGAATTGGATATTTGGTACAAATACGCTACAAAACACCTTGGACACTTGGTATTTGCCACTACAACAGGCATTGGCCTTCATGACGCACCATATTGAGTAATCCAACGGATTAAGATCGGGACTGAATAGCCACATATCCTTCGCCCAAAATGGATAATGTTCATGCAATCACTTCTGCATGCGTTTCGAGGTGTGGGCTGGAGTCCCATCTTGTTAAAACACAACGTTTGGCTTCGGAGCGTACTGTTCTTTAAACCACGGAGGAATATACTTACTTAAAATCCCAATGTAGACGTTCGTGTTGACCTTTGACCCCGGATAGGGGAAGTTATGGTCGGCTTCTTAAAGTGCGGTCACCAATCTGTACATCACCCGTGCGTAGATCATTTTTCTTAGCAGGACCGCTGGTGGTTGCAAGGCAAGCCCTTCTCCCTGGTGCAGGCCCTTGGTGGCAGCAAAGGGCCCTGAGAGTTTTCCATCCACCTTGACCTTGGCATATGATGTTGACCATTGTCATTCTTACAAGCCTGGCAAGCTTGTCAAATGTGGCTTTAAAATCAATCAAGAGATGATAGGAGTGGTGCTGTTGCTTCGCTATCTTCTCCAAGAATTGCCGCATCGTGAAGATTTGGTCAGTGATTGATTTTCCGTTTCGGAATCCACTCTGATAGTTTCCAACCATCTCTTCAACGAATGGGACAAGTTGATCTTTTAGTTTTAGGGAGAAAATCTTAGGTATCCCCGTAACCATAGTTTAGGGGAGAAAATGTTGTAGGTGTTTACACCATAATATTCCTGTAATTGCTGCACTCTAGCCTATCTACCTTCTTGTATATGGGATAGATGATACCAAGATGCCAAGCACAAGGCATAGATTCACTATTCGATACCTCATTAATAATTTGATGTACATCCTGTTCAAGTGCTGCACCACCGTTTTTGATCAGTTCGGCTACTATTTTGTCGGTGCCTGGTGCCTTGTTGTTCTTGAACCGACGGATGGCCATTCGTGTTTCATCAATGCTAGGTGGTAATAGCATCTACTTGTAGAGCCTCTAGCTGTTTGCTGAACTGATCTTTTAGTAATTCATCAAAATACTGAGCCCATCGCCAGAGGACTTGGCCAGATACACGTCCTTTTACTCGTGGACCACGTCTTGTACCCGAAGAAAACTAATGTATCGGTCGATTCTGGAATTTGACACGCGATCAACGTTTAACATGCTCTCATCGGTGAACAGAATTACCGGATTTTTACCTTAAGCGAATTTAAGATTTGCTTGCATCGTTCGACTCGTAGCTCCCGGATGCAGTTGGCAATCATGTAAGTTCTTTTTTCGTGCCCTCCCACAGGATTCCATGTTCCTTTGCCATTTTCCTTATTGAACGCATTGGATTCACCCGAATCTTCCTTTTAATAGCAGCGATAAGCCTCGGAACCTGATCTGACCACGGACGACCAGTGGCAACCTCCGCGGATAGTTGTCATTGCTTTTCTCAGTCTAAAACCCTTTTGATGGTCCGCCGAGACACTCGCACGGCGATTGAAATTACTTTTTGTGACTTATGCGCGTGAGACGAGCACATTGCCTCTTCGTCATGGCACAACTGTCTAACTAAGTAAATCGTTTTCTTTTATGCACAGCCTACTACCGTATGATCCATAGATTAAAGTGCATGCAAAGAAAACTAATGGCCACATCCACATCCACAGGTGAAAAGGGAACGTAAAGGGAGTAATGTGTTCCTCTTCTTATTTGGATGTGAGGGATGCTAAGTATGAATGTAATGGTGTGAGTGTAGAACGGCAATCGGTAAGAGGTCGGCAGTCTTGATTGAGGACTAAATAATGGAGTTTGTGTTTGTGAGCTGGATAGCAGAGCATCTTTGGATAAGCTAAATTATCACTTGATGTTTTACCAATTTTGGGTCTTTTTGAGCTGTTTTAGCTTTTTGGCCAAACGTCCTGCTAGATATCATGCCGACCATATAATTGCAACATAATGGCACCGCCGACCATAAGCTGTGGCCAGTTCTTTTTACCATGTGAAAAGATACCAGATTCAATTCGATAATCGGTCTTGCCGTGTAGAAGATTGCTTTAAAAAACAGGTTTTACATGTAGAACCCTCATTTTTATTTCATTAACCCAGAACAACAACAAAATATTCATACCGTATTGATTAGGTAATGAATATAAAAAAATTAGCAAAAAAACATAGAAAGATAGAGATAGCTCTTATCGTACATTTAATGCTACACATTATGTCGCCGATAACATGGTTTGTAAATTGTACAAAACCTTTTTGAATACAAACTTTGAGACGCAAAGCTTGAAACATTACATCTTATAAAGCCCCATGCACGAGACATGAAATCGATAGTTGCAGGGACGAAGCGTCGTAGAACTAGTAGAACTTGTACAGAAAACAACTTGTAAGATATTGATATCGATTTTTGCCTTCTCTATATTTCAGAACAATCATTTACAACCCGGCTTAAATCGGACGATGAAGAAAACAGTGACGTAGATATAGAAGACAGATCCTCAGATTCCGGAACCATCAGCAATTATAATTCCTACATCGCTACCGAGAATGGTACTAGTGAAAATATTCATCGATCATTGCTAGCCTCCATTGAACGCGATTCCAAACAGGATATACACACACCAGCGTTAATTATAAAAAGTGGACGAAAGCCGCGAAGACGAAGAACGGCTTTTACCCACGCCCAATTAGCTTACTTAGAGCGTAAATTTAGGTAAATATAGCCGCACATTAAAACCCCCTTTTTGCATGAATGTGGTTCGTAACAAACATAAGCTGAACGGATGAAGTTCTGGGTCGGGACGTCAGACTTTAGCCGAAAAACGCTTTTCCAAAAGCGGAATATACTTCAGCGTATGATATTGTATACGCTGGACAGTAATGGGATTACAAAACAGTGTTTGTTATAGCCCTAAGCATTAACACTTGTAGTCAGTTGTGAACGAAACCGAAAAACCATGAGGGACTGAGCTCTACCATTTAGCTCCTCCCAAAAATTGTAGCCCCGTTACAAACAAATTTGAACAGCAGAGTGGAATGAAAATTATGGGCAAGACGATTTGTAATACCTCACGATGAGATTGTTTCATTAGTGTTATATATTTATACACATAAATATATATATATATATATATATATATATATATATATATATATATATATATATATATATATATATATATATATACATATATATACTTGAGGGTACTTGTAAAAAAAAAATCAGGAGAAATGTTATATACAATGAAATATGGTATTTGTTTTGTAGGCTTTTAAGTCATTCAAGGAACTAGATAGCTTATGTTTTTTTTTATGTCATAGTAAACATTCCATTGATAAGTTAAAGCATTTCATGAAGGATAGTGCTGTGATATTGAAGATAACCCAAAAAAGTGCATTAAAAACTTAACCCGCACATCACGTTGTGTTTACCCTGCATATGGCCATTGTTAAACTAGCCAAT
This sequence comes from Anopheles stephensi, assembly GCF_013141755.1. Lineage (NCBI taxonomy): Eukaryota > Metazoa > Arthropoda > Insecta > Diptera > Culicidae > Anopheles > Anopheles stephensi. The sequence continues at coordinate 43,205,085 of NC_050203.1, read as the reverse complement.
TGATTTGGAAATATTGCTAATTTTCAGATATAAATTAAAGGCCATGTTTGAAAAATTATAGTGGCCTCACTAATAGCTTGTAACAAAGGTCAAATAAATCAGACACATAGTTCATCCTAAGTGAGGCACGTTTGATCCGGATTTCCGTTTGGTTTGAAAAAATCGGTCTTCCTTCACTATTTTGTATATTTCGGTCATTTGGCAACCGATTTTCAATCTGTTGTTTTGTCGATTGTTTATTTTCATAATTTTAGTCAATGGTTTATCGTTCTCAAAGTACCGCAATTTCTCGATTTTAAGGTGCCCGATTTTCCGTTTAATTCACTACAAGTGTCTCCATGTTTAAAAAAATGTAAAAATGTTCGAGATACAACAACAATCATATTGTTCGTAGGTTGCTTGTGTGTTAAGTAAAAAAAATATTTTTTTTTTTACCAAGGAAACACTTTCTGTATAGAATGAAAACATTGTGTAAAACACATTTTCATACCCACAATGTAAATTGTATATACCATTCTGTGTAATATTAAGTTATTTCGTTGCATTGTTGAATTAGAACAAAATGCATTACAAGTATAAACATGGCCTTTTTTAACATTTGAAAACAGGTGCCAAAAATATTTATCGGTAGCGGACAGGAGCGACGTCGCCGATGCATTAAATCTCTCAGAGACGCAAGTAAAAACGTGGTACCAAAATCGACGGTACGTAATCGATTAGAGTCTAGCAAAGAGCTTACTGCTCCATTCGCAACTATGTAATGCGTTTCACTTTTCTTTTTATATCTGTATTTTATCTTCCTCGTGCATCGCTATTAGGACCAAATGGAAGCGACAAAATCAACTTCGCATGGAGCAGTTGCGGCATCAAGCTTCGCTGGAAAAAAATATAATAAACGTTTCAGCCGCCGCAGGTGGTAGCATTCAGCCGAGAAATCTGCATCAGCAAACCGATACTCCCACCAGTTCCTTGCCAGTTACTAGACCCGGCAATCAGTGTTGCCAAACATCGCCTGCTCTCGTTGTGTCATCACCCTTCGTTTCGTCCAATCCGTGTAGCTTTTTAACTTCCGCTGCCGCTGCCATCTTTCGCAACGTTGCCCAACCATGGTCATCCAGCTCCCTGCTGTAGACCCGCAAATCCGGGAATAGAAATAACATGTAAATTGTACATATATACAAATATATTTATAAACATCCATATTAAATACGCCGCATGTCCAATAAAAGAAATCGCCAATTACTAGCAATAATTGAGACAATTTAAACCCTGAAGCACATTCACAGACCGCAGCCGTCAGTCAGAAACTTTTGAACAAAGAAATTATCAATGCATGCACGTTTAACCTGCCCACGTTCCCTATGCGCTTGTCTGTTTGCGTTTCATTTTAAGGTTTGAATTACTCTTTATCATACGCAAGTGGTGCGCGATAGCACAAATTCAAACACTAATGATCAATCAAAAACAACGCCTATGGAATGATATTTGCGGGGGATTACCAAACCTGGTGTCAATCAAAGTACGCACGATGGGAAGCAAGTTCACATCCCTTCATTGCGTAGCGACAAATTGCTCCTGATTACAGGCCGACGGCGATGCTGCCTACCCATCGGGCTCGTTTGCCCGGGCAGAAGGATTGGCGTTCTAAGTGTTTTTCTATAGCATTATTATAATAGCTGCGGGAGATCGTTACGGATGTTGTGTTGATTTTCATTCACATTCCACTCTTCCTTAGATAATTGAACGGGCGAGATGCATGCCGCGAACCCCTGCGATGATGCTCTTCACTTGATGTGATCCATCCTCGACTCGTTTGCATTCAATCTTATCTTGCGATACTTATCAATTATAAGGGCAAATCTTTCTCTCTGCACAATAGCTCTGATTTGTGGGTTCAAAATAAAAGGGTGCACATATTGGAAAGAGAGCAAAATCGACTTATCTTTCACACATAAACACCCCTCATTACGAGACAATTTGCGGTTTATATAAAATCATTACTTATACACGATTCTCAAACACTGTTTGGCTTTTACTTGGAGTTGTTGGTCGCTGTCCTTTTTTTTGGCCATTCTAATGCGTGCTTAATATTTCTCGCGTCTATTTTGTTCTATTATCTCAGAAAGTTTTCGTGTTATAGAAAAGACTTTTTCGTTTTGACTGATTTAACAAAGTGTGTTTAGAATGGACAACTTGTGGTATTTTTAGTTCTTCCCATTAGTATATTCGGATCAAGTAATTGAACTAAGCGTTTCAGCCTTAGCGCCTTAGGTGCAACTAGTACAATAAGATTTCTCACTTGCAGCACGGTAATATTTTTTTATTAAATGGTCAACTCCTACGGCAGGGCCTTATAATGCGTGTGCGATATAGGGTTCTGTTACAAAACCGCCATTCCTTCCTTTCTCATCCACACTTAGACATCGGCCAAGGTTTGCACTAATGCATTCACATGCCTAGTCTAAGCTGGTCCTTTACGAATTGCAACATAGGAATTTTATGCCTTGTAGGACTCGTTATCACAGTAATGTGTTTGTATGATTTTCCACGGTGTGGTCTAGCGGCCAATAATACCTTTCAGAAGCTCCCCTTACGCAAGGCTTGACAATCCAGCTACGGGTAAAATAAAGTCAGGTAAAAAGAGTCAAAACTGGCATCTTCAGACCTTTCAAAGTTAAGGACCAAAGAAAAAATAAAAGTTCCTCTCTGCAGCAACACAAATTTTAGTCCAGTAGTCTAGGGAATATTCAAATGGGAATATTTAAATTGCGACGTGAAAACAATTCCACATTAAAAACACGTTAGAATCAGCTAGATAGATTTACTAATTGGGTTCAATAACAGCTGGGTGGTCTTGGGTTGCTGCCGAGGTTCTATTAATCGCTCACCCGTTTCCAGAGCTTTCAGGTGAACGCATCAACGTCATGACCTCAACCTTAATTCGATTCTGCCACATATCCTCTGTGAACCTTTGGAAGGCTAAACAAGGCTGCAAGAGCTGGATCATCCGGACTCCGACTCCGGACTAGCTTTTCTACGGGGACTCGCTGCACAATAGTGAGGAACATGACAAAAGGCTTTGTGAGTTTCTCGTTCCCCTTCAACAGGCACGCGATGTGGGTCTTTGTCATTCCAACAAGCCCTAAGAAGCTTGAACGGGATGATACCAACAGAGCTCATTGTGTCGTATACTTTCACCCTCGCTATCATGTCACACTATCTTGTCATGTTGTAAGACTGTAACTGCTGGATGGAAATGTTTCCAAAATTTGCCGAAGGTCTCGTCAGCGGTTGGCTTTCCGTTTGCTCATGCAGTACCTGCAAGATCTTCTTTCTTCTTCTTCTTCTTCTTCTTCTTCTTCTTCTTCTTCTTCTTCTTCTTCTTCTTCAACATCACTACAACATCTTAAGGTCTCGTCTTATCGGTTCTGGCTTTCCTTGACTTGATTTTACTCGTAGCTGGATAGTCAGCCCTGCGTGTGGGGAGGCGAACTGGATGGAATTTGATTGCTAGACCACCGATCCTGCATTATATAGTTGGAGATAAACAGGAGCTTTACTTTTGAGGGTGCACTGCCGAGCTGGGCACGCGTATCGGTAGTTCCAATAAGATAGGATTTTTGTTACTCTGATGCTTTGGATATTCATACTCTAGAGCATGTGTCCGTTGCGGGTAGTTTTAGTCTACGATTGAATTAAAATATTCTTTACTGAACAATCCATCCTCTAGATACCGTACCTTTTCCTTCAATGGAATCGAACTAGCTACAATTAGCAAGAAACAATGGAATGAAATTCTGTGATGTCTTGAAGGCAACTTAAAAAGATGGCTTTTGGGACTAAGTACCACATGATGCAATTATAAAACCATTATATTTATGAATTGTGGTAGTAAGGCCAGGTTTTTCGTGATCAATAAAAATGCGCATGGAACTAGATGGAACTCAAAGCAAGTAAATCGTAAACTCCGTTGGATAGCGTAGATCTGGTAAGTTTTAGGCTGGCAAACAACAGCAAGAGACCTTCACAGAGCTATATTGAAGTAGGTAAATTGCTTATTTTACATTGCATATAATTACTTATTTACGTATAATTAACACTGCATATAATTACTTATTTACGCCTATAATTACACTATAGGCGCTTCACGGTCTTGACTTGCTGCAGAACCAGGTACCGGTAATACATCGATGTCTCTAATTTGCTGCACGATAGGGAAATCATCGTACAGCTCGTAGAGCTCGTCATTGTAACGGCTTCTGGATCCTTCGTTAAGATTCTGCTACAAAGGAGATCCTCAAACCAATGATGTCTATGTCATTAGCGTATGCCAGAATTTGGATTGAAAAGACAGTGTCCGTAGATGCCACGGACAGTGTCCGTAGATGAGTCTCGGATGGCCTAAGCTAGTACCGAGTCTTGATGAATGTCTCTTGCTTTGCGTAGTAATTTATTTTTTTGAGGCAGGGTCACTGTCCTTCGGCGCTCATGCCCCCAAGTACCTATGAAGGGCCTCGTGGCAATTCGATTCGATGATTTCATACAAAGATGTATTCCATTCTACTTTAAAATTAATTCTTTTACATTAAAATTGGTTTCTACAGCGATTCTGTATCTTCTTGATTAAAAAAAAAATAATTCTTTAAATGTAACTGTTATGGTCCAACCTGGCTCGGTAGATCTGTCACGGGAACTCACCGGTGACATGCAACGGTCACCGGTTGATGTGTTAGTGCGATCTACCGAGAGGTCAGCGAACGAGCGTGAGCGTCCACTAAGAGTATCAGATTCGTCCTAGCGTCCGAGCGGTGATCTATCCCCGATTGACTGTATGTGCTGTGTCTGTGCGTTGATATACAAGTGGCGTGAATTTGTATCCGTGTAAATATTTGATGTATAAATATAAGTTCTGTTAAAAACGAAAACATAAAAGTAACCAATCCCTCCAGCTAAATTTACAACAATACATTCTCTTATTTGTTATTTCGCTGTGGTAGCAATTAAAATAGAGCATTGTGCTTTTAGTACTGTTTAGAAGTAGCGTGTTCCTGACTTAAATATATAAATTTTATTTCCACGTTTTCGTTTTACACCGTTTCTTTATCCCGATTGACGATTGATATCAGTGTTGATCCCAGGCCAGTAGACATATGATCTAGCTAATGCCTTCATTTTAACTATCCCAAAGTGCGCTGCGTGAAGATCGTTAATAATTGCCTGGCGGAGTGAATTTGGAATCACTACTCGATGTTCATACAGTAAGCAGTTAGATGCTATCGTGTACTTCGACTCATGTGCCTTGTATCCTTCTTGTGAAAGATTGTAACCTTGTTCTAAATGTTGAAGGATTATTCCCAAGTTCAAATCTTTCTTGGTTTCTCGAGCAATCTGGTCGGCTTTCACTGGAAGCTGTTCGATTTGTTTGCAAGCAAACTGCTCAAAACCATCAAGCTCCTCTCTTCCTTCCTCTTTGAAGTGATTGATGTCGCAGTATGTGAACTTGAACAGTAATCTGCGTTCGTGTAAAGTTTTGTCGACTTGTAAACAACATCAAAGATAAAATGAGCAAGATAATCAGCATAGTTTGCCATTCTACTAATCCACAGCGTTGGGAGGGATTTTTCAGGATGAAGAATCTGTGTTTGAGGTTTATGATCGGTCACCAAAACAAACTTACGGGCATACAGATAATGGAAAAACCTCTTGATGGCCCAAACAATCGCTAATGCCTCCTTGTCGATTTGTGGATACTTTTGTTCAGTTTTCGACATCGTGCAACTTGCATAAGCTATTGGTCTCTCAGTATGGTTGGGCAACTTTTGGGACAGCACTCCCCAAGTTTTGCTTGGGCTCCCAGTCCTGTTTTGCTAGCGTCAGTTGCTAAAATGACTGATAGATTAGGATCATACTGCATTAAGACTTGCGGTGAGATAAGCGCATTTTTCAAATCTTGGTATGCTTTCTCGGCTTCCGTGTTCCATTCAAATGATTCCGCATAGAGTAAGTTACGGAGACTATTTGCTCTGGTTGAAAGGTTGGAAATAAAGTAACTATAATAGGTCACCTTTCTTGGGAATAACTGTAATACCTCTGGTGTTCTCGATCGGGGTGCATTGCGCATTGCCTCGATGTGTTTGTCTGATTTGTGTAGTCCGTTGCGGTCGATTCTGTGGCCCAGACACTCCAAGGATGTAACGGCAAAAACACATTTTGATCGGTTTAGACGTATTCCGTTTTGCTTCAGCTTTTCCAATGTAGCTCTGAGGTTAGCTAAAAGGTTGTCAAAAGTGTCGGCAGCTACTATGATGTCGTCGAATAAATTGATGACGTTGTTTAAATCTTTCAGCACGCCTTCCATACGTCTCTGTCATATTGCTGGAATGTTTGCAGCACCATATACTGCCCTGGTAGGTCTAATTAGACCGTGAGTAACGGTGTTTAGCGTCAATACGTGTCTAAACTTGTCGTCGATCGGCAGGTGGGTATACGCGTCGGTTAAGTCCAGATGACAAAAGCAGGAAGCTCCCTTTAGCTTGTTGAAAATATACTCCACCTTCGGGATGGAATGCTCGTCGATGGTCATCCGGGGATTTACTGTGGGTTTGTAGTTGCCAGTAATTCTTAGACTGCCATTCCTTTTGACCACAATATGCGTTGGAGAGCCACACTCAGAATAATCTACTCTCTCGTAGAAACCAGATGCAATCATTTTGCCGATTTCTACTGCGTAGCGTTCGCGGAGCGTCGATTAGAAAAGATTGGAGAAGCGTCGGGCTTCAGGTGCACTGTTGCTGGCGGTCCAACCAGTTTCCCAGGAATGTCACTAAAGATGTCGCGGTGATCTTCTAACAACTCGATCAGTTTTGATTTTTGGTCTGCTGACGGTTCTGCATCTGTCAGGGACTGAATTGGAATCTTTGACGCGAACATTCCATTTAGGTTGATATGATCAGCAAACTGTGTTATCTATTCTCTACCGAACAATAGATCCGATTTTCCAGGCACAACCTACATGTAAAGTTGCCGATGCTTACGACCAATTGCTACGTTTACCAATAAACGTCCTAAGCAGGTAATGCGGTGGCCTGAATAACTAGAAAACAAACGATCAGATGGGAGTGAATGATAATTTTGCATGACTGATCTTCGTGTTGTCTCGGAAGCGATACCGCAAGGAGCACCTGTATCCACTTTACACGACGTTTAGGGTTTGAACTAAATCAACGATGGGCGCTGGACGATCGCGTACGTAATCGGTTGTTGATTCATCACGATTGAATCTTCGAGATTTGCATACCTGAGCAATGTGTCCTTTCTTGTTGCAGTTCCTGCAACGTGCGTCTCGAAAACGGCACTGGTTTCGCACATGATTACCTCCGCCTCCATTGCACAAACATCGATCTGCACAACCCTTTTGTCGCAGGTTGCCTTCAGATGTCTCCCGCCGTGACGATCTGTAATGCTTCTGGCTAGCTGGGGGTGGTTGCGATCGTTTTGTCTTGGGACGCTCATAACCCAGTTTGTATGTTGCTTCTACTGCCGGTGTTCCCGTGTTCACTTCGAGCGCCGTGTTGTGCGTTGCTTCTAATGTGTTGGCGATTTCGCAAGCGTCATCAAAGGATTTTTGGGTCTTTTGCGATGATTTCGTTGCAAACACTTCGTTCGGTCAAGCCATGCAGTAGCTGTTCAATGAGCATGCGATCCAAAAAATCGCCGTACTCGCAATTCGCGGCTCCCTGTTTTAACCGTAGGATAAATTGGCCATTGTTTTCATCTTTTTGCTGCGTGATTTGTCGAAACTTGATGCTTTCGACGAACTTATTCCACTTCTTGTCGAAATGTGTTTCCAGTATCTTTCGCAGATTTTCATAAGTTACCTCTTCAGGTCGTTTCGGGGCTACCAGGAACTTGAGAGCGTTGTTCAGTTCTGCTTCCATATGTACTCGCGCGTAATCGCCGTGTTTATCGCTCGGGATACCGTTCAGCTGCAGGGCCCATTCCATTCGGTCGAAATAGTCGCAGACAGTCCCGTCGTTGGTGTGAAACGCTGGATAGGAAAATGGCGATACCCGTGGTGCGGTTGCCGTTGCTTCATGGCGTGCTTGTCCCGCTGCTGACCCGATGGCGACTTCCAATCATTGCTTCTTCCGCGATCATTGCTGAAAGCGTAGCCATGGATGATGGATCGAGCGTTGCCATTTTCTCAGGAACAGATGTTTTTGTGAAGCTTTATCCCCCAATATTGTGCTCCTTACTTAAATATATAAGTTTTATTTCCACGTTTTCGTTTTACACCGTTTCTTTATCCCGATTGACGCGCGTATGAATTGCGTCGTTCTTCTGAATGACCAGATTGTCATTTGTCGCTAAGCACGCATCTAAACATACATAACATATCTCGTATGATAAAGTCCTCCCTCAATGTCTATGTCAATTATAAACAAATAAACAACTTTTACTACATTATTGCTTCTTCTTTTTCTTCTATTCTTACAAAGCCTCGAAAGGTCTCGTTCTGAATTTCCTTGTCTCGATTTTGCCCGCAGCATAATAGACAGGAGATAGTCAGGAGCGTATGGGAAGCCGGCCTGGATGGGACTCGATTCCCGGTCTGCCTTCTCCATACTGCACCCCTAAAAAAAAAATTACAATGTGCGTCAGCTAACGGATGGAAACCGGTAACACTCATTATTAGTTAAATGTAGAGAAAACATTTAAAATGAGCATACCTAGCTAAATCGGTTTTATGCAATTTGTTTGAAACATGTTTTGGCTTGAACCGAATTACATAAATTTTCATATCAATTATATGGTAAAGAAGTTCCCGCTTAGAACTAAACTAAACTAGAACTAAAGAACTAAATATTCAGTACCAGAAATCGGGCTCACTTGAACTATCACTAATTTACAACTTTGGGTCAGCTGCCCTCAGCTACATTCATTCGGTGTCTTTATCTATAAACAGGCTGGGGCGACCCGGTGGTGAGGCAACAACAGCGCCAGTCTTCATACGGCAGGACCGAGGTTCAAATTCTTTTCGGACTGACCCAAGAGGTCGTTAGGCCAAAGAGGAAGAAGAACTATATATAAGCAAGGACATCTATGGGTCATCCAACAACAACAAATTCATACAAATATCCAAAAACATTGATTGATTCTCGCTAAGAAAATTTCCACAACCCACGACGTATGGAGTAGTACATAGTACGGCGCATTCGGCTAGAAATGATCTCTCTTTAGAAGCTCTCGTATAAGCTCCAATGAATAAAAAAATATTGAAACAAAAAGTATTAATAGCTGCGTAGGCCTTTGTATTTGACATTCATAATAATTGGAAAACGGCCAGACTGAATTATCCGAGAAACCCCAGGAATGTTTCCCTCAAATTAAAAGAAAACAAAAATTCGTATATCATCTATTCCGAAGAGAGCTTCACTTAAACAGAGGATACCTGCTAGGTTTATGAATAGTAAAAAGATTATTTTACTGGTAGTTCCTGGTTGAATGAATCTCCGTACAGTTTTCAATTCTGCTTTACCCTGAAATTCAAACAAACTGTTTGTCTTTCCGATATTATTCGTAACTTAATTAAGGCACTTTTTTGAGGCATTTTTTTCAAAGCGTTTGGTACGGTTTGACACGAGATTGAATTTTCCACCATTTATTATTCTGCTCCTTAAATAATATTTATCCGATCAAAGTTAAATTAAAAAGCTAATTAAAAAGCGCAAAATCTGATTCCTTTCTACTGCATGCTGGATTGCCACAAGGAAGTGTTTTGTCGCCCGTTCTTATCAATATTTTTGCAAGCGACTTACCCAAAACAAAGTCAGTAAAAAAGTATTGCTTTGCGGATGATTTTGCCATGAGCTGTTCAGATTCAGATCCAAAAAAAATCATCGAAACCCTCAATGACGGAATTAAACGTTTCGAAAAGTTTTGCAATACTTGGAAATTAAATATCAATCGAGACAAATCTGATGTTCCTAGTAATAAATTATAAATAAATGATTGGGATAATGCTTGGAGTGAAAATGTAAAATATTTAGGATTACATTTAGACAGAAGACTAACATTCCAACACCATATTGAAGAAAAACTGATCAGTGGGTCTAAAGTGCTTAAAATATTGTACAGCTTCTTTAACAAAAATTCAAAATTAAATTTAAAAAACAAACTTTTGTTATACATCACCGTTGTTAGACCAACAATAATGCACTCTTCTAAGATATGGGAAAATTGTGCCAATGTACATATTAAGTTCCTACAAATATTTCAAAATAAGTACCTTAAAAGAGAAAAAGAATTCGTACAGTTAAAAACTTTCAATGCAACGCTTAATTTCAAGAGCGCACACACAAATGCATTTGTACAAAATTGGATAGTAAGATAGGTTATAAAAATAGATTTTACGGAATATATATATAAGGCAGCAATCGTAGGGTTTTTTAACAATTTTCCCCAATTAGGTCACATCCGAACTAGCAAAACGTCCACCATCGCAAAGCGTTATAAAACTATTCTATATACTCAATTGATCAGGTCAATTGATTGTAACCAATGTAAAACTTTAAATGAATGTAATTGTAAATCGAGTCAATAAAAACTGATGATGTGATGATGATGTCATAATGAGGCTTTTTTTCAATTGTGTAATTATAAACGACATAAGTTAACAAAACACAAGCAATACGGCCAGGCCGTTCTTTATGAATAAAAACAAGAGTTAACAAAACACACAACTTATCATATTTTTACAAATTGTTGCAAGCACTTTAACGTTTTACTACCAGGAACGGATTCCCTTCTGTACAACCATTACCTTACAAACATTAAACAGCCTACGTAGCTGCCTCAAGATACAAAAACTCTTGTGTTTTTTTGTGATGGAAGTTGAGAAAAGTTGCTCTTTTCCACCAAAAAAGATTTCGGTTGACTTATGCAATTGAAAATGTTATAAGATTTTTGTTATAAAACATCATTTCGCAGGTGATGATGTATGGGCATAGCGTTCTAGTTTGAGTGCTGTCAACACGGCTCCTATCAAATGCACTGAACCCGTTATTAAAATATCGGAATCTCCCAACTCCCGGTTAAAATCCTTATCAATTTGCGTAAAGACAGACTCGATTGTTTCATGTACGAAACCGTTCATATTTTGCATCGTTTCAGTCCAGTAGATACAGTTTTCCCTGCATCGCTGCATTTGGTTCTCGAGCGGAAAATTATGGTTTATGGCGTCAGCTCGCGTTGTGCCACGGAAAGCTATGTTGGGAACGAAGAACGCTGCATCGAATTTTGTTACCGATAGGAGAGTGGACAGCAACTTGAATGAATCACGGTCTCCGGTTGTGTTAAAAATCAACAACCGTTTGTGGTCACTAGAAGAAAAAAAGAAAAAGAAACGAAGAATGTAACGCACAGTTGCGGTGATGAGTAATAAACAGGTATTTGAAAAATGTTACCAATTCGACTTCGCATTAAACCAACGGGCGCATACTTCCATACTTTCCACCGTATGAGCACCATCGAGATAAAGCGTTTTTCCGGAATCATATGATATCCGTTGCAGTCGCCCGGGCCAGAAGCAGGTATCAATGCCATGAGTTGTCCGCTCTGTCACGAACAATGGCACGGTATTCTGTGCAGTCTTGGAATGCTGCTTGTGTATCCAATTCGTTGCTATCTGAATTGCTAACGAAGTATTCATCCCGACGATGCTGCATGTGTCTTCCATCAACGAAGGTTGTTTGGCCCAGCAATACTCGTGCAATGTCGGCGGTACTATGTGAAGAGTAGCCTGCTCAACGATACGAATAACCGAATAGATGACAATTAGGGTGGCTATAGACAAAAGGTAGTGTGGTAAAAACGTACCTTTAACTGTCGGCATTCTCGCTCAATAACTTCGATGCATTGCGCCGGCTGAGGAACTGTGAACACGTCCGAACCTGCTTTTATGATGCCAGCCTTTTGCCAGGCGATTTCCTCCATCGTGTTGCCCAGCAGCTTTGTATGCTCCAAACCGAGAGAAGTTATCCCTACCGTATTGGCCTTCCGCAACACATTCGTACAGTCGTATCTTCCACCGATACCAACCTCTATAACACAAACGTCCACCGCTTCCCGCAGAAAGATGTCAAATGCCAGAATAGTTAGAAAACAAAAGTATGATGGCATGTCCACATTATGCTCTTGCGTTGCATTCAGTTGGTTGTAGATTTTCCAAAAGTGTGCACTAAATTTGTCAGTTGAAATAGGCATTCCATTCAGACGAACTCGCTCCGTAACGGACACCAAGTGCGGTGAACTAAAAAATCCGGTACGATAACCGTTTGACCTCAAGATTGATTCTATCATTGCACAAGTTGAGCCCTTTAGTGAATGGACAGAACAGTTGAAACGATTAATGATTCATTGAAGCTAACAGCCGCTTTACCTTTCCCTTTGTCCCGGACACGTGTATCGCAGGCAATGTATCCAAACGCGCCAACGAAATCCCAACGCGGTCTAAATATTTTATCGTATCGTTGATATGCTTGCAGTCATCCTTATGCTTCCGGAGAACAGATGTTTGAAGCACGCTGAAGTTTGATTGTAACGAGTTCAGCGATGAAATGGCGTTCTATAAAATGAATAGCCATGCAGTCGTCAATACATCAAATCTTCATGCATCTAACTAAACACAATTACCTCATAATTTTGTTCCGCAACAGCAGATGCGTGCATTGTAGCAAGTGGCCGCGATTTCATGCAAGACACATTTAAAAATGACATCAAAGCCACCTCACACGCGGACTTCTCCACAGCTATTCTGCGCTTCAGATTGTTTGCCCAACGAAGCATCAGTAACTGCAAGCATCCGGATAACCGGATAGGATCAATTGAGTTAGTTCATGTTGACGAGAAAGTGGGGAAATACTACGTCAGAAACAATTGTACATATTGAAACTCTCACTTACGTTTCACGATTTCCTAATCGAAACGAGCAAAGCTGATAAATGCTCACTTATCAACGTTGTTTACAATTTGTTGTTTATAAAAAAAAAATTATACAAGGACGCGTGTGTCACTCTTTGGCGCCTTTTGTTTTGTTACAAATATGGCATTTTGGATCCAATCACGACGACGACCAAGGTGTATGTATTTAGAAGGTGATTTTGATCGGTTTGACAAAGTACCATTTTGGTACACATCTGTCAGAATTTATTTATTCAATCATATGGTATGGGACTACTACTATGAACAAACAGTCTCGATTCTCAATTCCTTCAGCAATTTTGCTAGTTTATGGGTCATCTTCGCACATCAAATATTTTCCCAAAGAGGATTGAAGGCGTTTGGTTACATTTTTCGTAAAAAAAAAATTGCAAGCAATACCACCACCCGCGCCTCCTCCGACGCTTCTATCACTCTTCTCAATACCCTTCCCTCGATGACCAAGGAACTGCTATGTCAGGTTGAGAAATGTCAATTTGCTCTAAACAACTCTACCTCCTATATCCATATACCTTGATTCAAACCAAAATTACCATGTGCAATAGGCCTATAATAGGCCTATTATAGATGTTGGACCAAATGTGCTACGCAGTTTAAGTCCGGGTTAAGTTGAGCTTACCATATTTTCCTTTCCATAACTTGGAGTTTAAATTTTCTGAACGTTCTGACCAAAGTACATCCACCTGCCGAAAACGAAGAACATTTGGTTTGCTGACCTGCCCCATGTTTTCTTTCATAACAGCTGGCTGCCCCACTGAGCTGTCAAAACATCGCTATCCCGATATACAAAACACTTGCACGTGCGAAGTCAATTCCTCAATACAAATCGCGCTCCTGCTGGTCAGCCGATTACCGTTCCGCGCAGCTTCAACCCAATTTCCTTTCTATAACATGATGAGTACCGACGACGTCGAGGACCAACCTAAAGTCCCTAGCTTGAAAGACCAGAGGTAAGCCGTGAGTCTGAATGAAGCAAACACGCCATTGTACTTTCTTTTCTCGTCTATTAGGTTAGGATTATGCGAGGCATGCAATGCGTGTGCCGCTCAATACACTTGCCCACGTTGCGAGGTTAAAACTTGCAGCTTAGCGTGCTTGAATCTGCACAAACAAGAGCTGAAATGTGATGGAATTAGAGACCGCACAAAGTACATTCCGTTGGTGAAAATGACTAGAGTGGATCTCATGAATGATTACTACTTCTTGGAAGAATGCACCAAATTCGTGCAGGATCGCAAACGGGATCACAGAAAGCGGTTTACGTGTATCAACAAATATCTACCGAACCATTTGGCCCGACTTCAGCGCGCGGCTTCGACTCGTGGAACATGTTTGAGGTTTATGTTGCAACATTTCAGCAAACGTCAGAAGAACACCACCTATCTTGATTTCAAAAGTGGAAAAATTATGTGGCGCATCGAGTGGTGTTTCCCAGATGGTAGTGAGACTTTGGCCTTTGTAGATGAAAACGTGAGCGAAGATTGCAAACTGCACGACATTGTAGATAAATATTTGCAACCAGCGGGGAAATCAAACATCCCGGGAGCAACCAAACTTGTCTACTACCAAGCGCGAGGAATTTCGGCGGTCTCGTTGCTGCTCAAAGCAGAAGGAATTAAGCAATGTCGGGACCGCACGATACAGCTTAATATCAACGATACCCTTCACGAAGCTTTACGGGGAAAAACTGTGGTGGAATTTCCAACGATTTACGTCGTGTTTACCGACCATTTAGATCAATACGATGTCGTCGATAGTGAAGCCGATATGGAGGTGGAAATGCAACAATACAATCGCTTCTTACGCGACAGCCAAACACAAACGGGCCGTTGTTCGAATCTAGGAAACATAGAGGGTCGGCTAGACAAAATGAAAATAGAACAGCTAAATCAACCGACTGAGAATGATGGGGATGAACTACACGACACATCTTGTAATTACCTTTTTAGCGATGAATCATATCTGAACCAATTGTCAGAATCAGATGGAGAGTCATCGAACGAGAACGAATCAACTATGCCAAAAAAACCTAAATCAGAATCTTTCAACTCTGGTGGTGATGAAAATATTAACACCACGTCAAGCTAATTGCATGGTTTGATGACCTGTTTGCAAATCAGTATCTTACGTTTTGGTTATTTGCTGCAATGGTTACATGTAAATAGTATGCAATATATAACATGAAGTTAAAAGAAATAAGTGAAAATATAATAGAAGTCTATATAACCGCATTTTGTTTTGGATTGCATCGTTCGTATTGTATTGATGAATATGGAAAACTACCATGGTTGCTGATAAGAATGGTTTCAGAAGATGGAAATAATTCAAGTACGACCATTAAGCTTACTATTGTTAATACTGATAGAAAGTACACGTCATTAAGATTGACTCAGTTCGTACGTTTTAGCATCCTTTATATATCACTGTATTACCCATTATGAAAAATGTATGATTTGTTTTGTTACAAATTTGCTATTAAATAACCCAAAAGTATAACACAAACACAATTAAAACTATGCCTGCAACTGCTCCTTTAACGTAAAGCGATTTACGATTTAAATACGACGCATCCTTCTTATACTTTTGGGAAAGCATCGATAGGTTCTGTGTTTTGGTATCCAGTTCCGATAGTACCGTGCCGCGTTGCAAAACATCATCAATATTTTGAACCTAAAATAATCGCATACAAAACAAGTGCGTCGTTTATAATGCAATGCTAGGGCATTATCCATCATTGAACCATCAATGTACATACCATAATCCTTTGCACATCCTGCAGCTGATTATTGATTGTATTGATGTTTCTTCGGCGATCGGTCAAAGTCTTTCGAGCCTTTTGAATGTAGATATCAAACTCAATAAAAGCGTACGGCCGAGTTACGGTGTTCACCCGCCGACCATAATTGTTGTGGAATTCCTGTGCAATATCCTCCAGATAGTTGAAGGCAATCCTCTTCGAGAACATCTTGTCACACATCACCAAATAACAAACATCGTGCTCAATTAAATAACTGAAAAAGCCACAGAATATTTGTTTACAACAGGCTTGCGTGTGGCGTGTACCGAGTCGATTCTAATACTCACTGAAATAGGTAAGGACCGGTTTCTATGCTGCATCGTGTTGGCGAGTTGGGCCCTAGTTTCCGAAAGAGCAATTTAGCTTGATTCTGGTATTCTAGTATGCTTCGACCGGACTGCACAATTGTACAAATTTTAAGTTATTCAGTGCTCATACAGTCAAAACGTATTTGCAATTTACCTGCTCATCTTCTTGCATAGTTCCCACCAGAGGAAGCCCATCCACAAACCTAGCTATCATCGTCATGAGGGCCATTGTACCGAAACTAAACACTTTCTATCACAGCAAATATCTTCGACGTCGCGTACTCTCCGGTTTGCACGCAAATATAATAAAAATAGTGTTGAAACATCCACGTCATCTGCGAAAACAAATAAAGATCAAGGTGTATGTATTTAGAAGGTGGATTTTTATCGATTTGACAGGGCGACATTTTAGTCGAGTTATGTCAGAGTTTGTTTACAAAAACATATGGTATGGGCAACAAACATGAACAAACAGCCTCGATTCTCAATCCCTTGAGCAATAACGCTAATTTATGGGTCATCTTCGCATATCAAATGTTGTTCCACAGAAGATTGACGATATTTGGTTGCATTTTTCGTCAAAAAATCGCAAGCCATACCACCACCGGCGCCTCCTCCGACGCTGCCATCACCCCAGGCTGCAAGGAACATATGAAAAGACCAAATCCTTCTGTTTACAATACTAAGTCAGCGAGTTCATGAACTTTATACGGCTTTTTACCTAATAATAAATAGTAAAATCATAAAAAAACGTATAGAAAACTCATGTCTTTATTTAACATGTACATTTTATTTGGTTTTAAAAGATTTTTCATTAATTTTCAATTTTAATCTAAAAATCGAGAGTAATGATATTGTTGATATTGGTTCCCTGATCAGCGATTGTTGTTGTTTTGCCTGTCAGACTGGCCGACGCGCTACAAAAAGAAAACTTCTATCCGTATAAACAAAAATTTTCCGAGTGCTTCTTAATTACGTTTTAGCTCAGTGCCTTCTAATATCACCAATCTTGTAAAAATGAGTGACCAATTCACTAAACGAGTAAAATATAATTCATATTTGTATCGTTATCGCGATGCGACAGAGCGCCGAGCAGCTTTGCTAGAGCAGAATGACGAAGAGCTAGCTGCAGGAGGAAGTTCATACGGTATAAGACGGGCAAATATCATTGTTAGTTTCTTTTATAACATGGCATATGTTTTGTTTTCCAGTTATTGGAAGCAACCAAGGCGCAGGCGATGCACCTATGGATTATCATTCAGAAGGATCTTCCAATGTGATGGCAGAAGAAGCCGGTGAAACGACAAGCGAACCTGAATGTGATGAGTTTGTTACGGACTATTTAGTTGAAAGCTCTGACGATGAAAGAATGGACACAGAACGCACAGAAGGGTATGATGTAGAAGCCGAATTACGTCGATGGGCAATATCCACCAATCAATCGTATAATTCTATAAGTCAAGTTATGGAAATCATACGAAACGTGAGTTCTTGTAATCTTCCAAAAGATGCTAGAACTTTGCTGAAGACTCATCGAAATGACTCAAATGAAGTTGTAACGATAAACGGAAGTCAGTATTGGTATAACGGAATAAGACGATGTCTGCTCAACGAACTAAGGTGCGTAGCTAATAAAAGTTGTTAACAACAATCTTTACATAACAAACGTTACGTTTTGTATTTTCAGCCGCAGCGATATAGCTCTCGATTCGTATTCTAAGCTGGAACTTAATGTTTCTATTGATGGATTACCCATATTTAAAAGCAGCAATCTTCAATTTTGGCCAATATTATTCAACGTTCATAACATTCCAGAAGTGCCGGTAATGACCATTGCAGTTTACAGCGGATCAACAAAACCAGCAGATATCGATCAATTTCTTCAGCCCTTCGTTGATGAACTTAACTTCCTTATGGAAAATGGAATAACCATCAATAACAAAAAGATTTCCATAGAATTACGTGTCATTATAGCTGATTCACCTGCTCGAGCATATATTAAAGGTAAGACAAAATATAAGATTACGTTGAAAATTGTATGGAACTTAATATACTTTTTTAAATAGGTGTTGCTGGTTTCAACTCACGAGATGGTTGCTTGAAATGCGCAACGAAAGGAAGAAGCCTTAATGGAAGAACTGCATTTTCCAGTTATACTGAACTTGAGCGAACAGATCATGGGTTCAGATTACGAATTTACGAAGGTCATCATAAATATTGTACTCCATTGTTGAAACTAAATAACTTCGACATTATCAAACAAATAATCGTCGCAGATCAACTACATTTGATAGACTTAGGTATCACCAAACGCACGATCGTAAGTTTCATGGAAGGAAAATTTGGCGTTAAAAAAAAGCTTAGCAATACACAAATTAACAATTTGTCTGCAATGCTGACCAACATCAAACTTCCTATTGAAATTCACAGAAAGTTCCGTTCAATGCGTGACTATAAGCACTGGAAAGGCTCAGAATATTCCTCATTTCTATTTTATGCCAGTTTCGTTATACTCAAAGAGATAACAAATGAAGAACAATACAAGCACTTCATGCTGTTCTTTTGTAGCTTAACTTTGTTTTCCTCAAATGTTTACAAAGAACATTGGCCTTTAGCAAACACGTTGATTCAACTTTATGTAAAACATTACGCAAATATCTATGGCCCGGAATTTATTTCAAGCAATGTACACAATCTGCTACATATATTCAAAGAAGTTGAACAATTTGGTCCAATTAGTAGCATATCTTCTTATCCATTTGAAAACCATTTGCAGCATTTAAAACGTTCATTGCGTTCTGGCTGGAAATGCTTAGAGCAAACTATAAATAGACTTTCCGAAAAAGAAGTTTTTAACACTCGTTCAGCTAATCTATGTTTAAATTTCCCTTCTGTTCATACCAGAACTGGCACAGTAACATTACATGTCCGCAAAGCCTTTCTTTTAAAAACTGGGGAACGTAACGAATGGTTTTTGACCAAAAGTGGTAATGTGTGCAAATTTATCACTGCACATGAACAATACCGTAACATAAAAATTGTTGCGAAAAAATTGTCTCAAACAGACGATTGTTTTGTATATCCTTTGAATTCTAAATTTATGCATATGCATCATGGAAACCTGAGCGATCTGGAACATACGGAATTGGATGTTAATATTGAGGATATACGATGTAAATTGGTAGCTGTTCCCCTTTCCAAAGAAAATGAGTATCAATATGTTCCATTAATTCATACCCTCGTAGGCTAATATTTGCATTTCTTAGATAATAAATAATTAATATGATTTTCTTTCTGTATCGTTCTTTTTAATTACTATAATTTATGGATTATAACATTTCAAAAATTTACATATTATACATGATACATTTTTCATGAGTTTTTATTATTAACATACATATTACATCATATTACATGTATTTAAAAAAATAAGGACACTTAGTAAGTGAAGGAACTTTATAACAAAACAAAAAAACACTAATAATGAGAATGTTGATGTCTGTGGTGCGTGGATTTAATCTTACCTTCTAGGTTCAGTCTTTGGCGGGCATGCTTCAATTTATTTTGGAAGAATGTTTTAATTTTTTGAGGAGTTGGAGTTACTCCGTGAAAGGTTCCAATGTGCTTAAATAAAGCAAGAATATTTTTATATCCAAACAACGGAATTTTTTGGTTCGGATGTCCAATTCCCGTCCAGCTCATCTCTATAACAAACTGTCTGGCAAATATGATGTCCATCGCTGAATGAAGCCTTTCTTCCGAGCTATCTGTTGGCAGCTGGCATTCCAGATATTCTTCAAATTCTTTTTTGTACTGTTGATCATTAAGCTGCTGATCCACTGCATCCAACATTTCTTTGGAT
Organism: Anopheles stephensi; assembly: GCF_013141755.1. Classification (NCBI taxonomy): domain Eukaryota; kingdom Metazoa; phylum Arthropoda; class Insecta; order Diptera; family Culicidae; genus Anopheles; species Anopheles stephensi. Next base: position 43,185,119 of record NC_050203.1, on the reverse strand, counting down.
GCGATCGGTTCCCAGTTGAATGAACTATTTGTTACCAATCCTGGACGAGGAGAGATTTTATCTAAGATCAAGTCCAGCTTAGTTTTAATAATTGCTTGATTTTTCTCAACAACTCGAACCCTGTTGGCGTGGTTAGTTTCTATTTCATTAAGTTTCTGGTCCAAATTTGTAATTTTTTTTGTCATGTCATCCATTTTCTGTCCAATTGAAACTAAAAGATCGCGCAATCCTGCGTCTATAGAAGATTTTGTTGTCTCTAGATTTATGGGACTATTGCTGCTTATGGGTTTGGAAATGTTGGGTTTGTTGGATGCGGAAAAAATGGAATCCGAAATGGATGCGGAAACATTGCGGTGAACGATGTTTGTTGCAGGTTGGATGTTCTTGGATATATTTTTTGCCGTTGGTAGTTGTTTTATAAAATCTGGATGTAGTGTTGGTTGTGATGAGGAAGCTGTAACACAACGATGAAAAACAATACATATTACTTTTAATACTGCTCCCAATCTTTTAAACGCATGCCGAGAAAACCATACAAACCTGCGGAAACACTGCGGTGAACGATGTTTGTTGCAGGTTGGATGTTCTTTGATGTATTTTTTGCCGTCGGTAGTTGTTTTATAAAATCTGGATGTAGTGTTGGTTGTGATGAGGAAGCTGTAACACAACGATGAAAAACAATACATATTACTCTCAATACTGCTCTAAAGTTTTATGAACCAATATTTTTTATACCTGTAGGCTGCGGCTTCTCGGATAAAACATATTTTCCGTCTCTCATATTGAGCACCACAATCTTGCGTGGTGTGCTAAATGATTCGCCACATCGTTAAAACACGAACAAAGAGATAAATATATTATACATCGAATCCTTTGTTACATGTATTTTAAAAATACATACTTTTCCATGTTGCTTGGTTGCTTCTCTTATTGGATGTTTACGTCTCGACACAACACAACCGCAATAGCTCACACGGATCAGATGGAGAACAAGCAACTCGGTAAGCACAAGTTCAAATCAACTTATAACCCTATATAATTGATAACACAGAAAAAGATAGGATAGCCACCGGTAAAGGGGGGGTACTACACACAGCTATGGCATATGAATGAATAAGTATGAATTTTAAATAAATGACAGCTATAAGAAAAAAACAAGATTTTTTTTCGTTTTTACTTGCTTGAAAACGGCACGTTTTTATTTTCTTTACCAACCAAGTTGTATACATTAAGACCAAGATGTATACATTACCACGCCATGACAGTTGGTCCGATGAGGTGTTATTAAGACGTCTTTTCGTGGTCTTTTCGTGGGTGAAAAGACCACGAAAAGACGTCTTTTCATCTGTCATTTGGAGCCTGGGACTCTTCTCAATACCCTTCCCCTCGATCACCACGGAACTGTTATGTCAGGTCGAGAAATGTCAATTTGCTCTAAACAACTCTACCCAGGCTCCAAATGACAGATGAAAAGACGTCTTTTCGTGGTCTTTTCACCCACGAAAAGACCACGAAAAGACGTCTTAATAACACCTCATCGGACCAACTGTCATGGCGTGGTAATGTATACATCTTGGTCTTAATGTATACAACTTGGTTGGTAAAGAAAATAAAAACGTGCCGTTTTCAAGCAAGTAAAAACGAAAAAAAATCTTGTTTTTTTCTTATAGCTGTCATTTATTTAAAATTCATACTTATTCATTCATATGCCATAGCTGTGTGTAGTACCCCCCCTTTACCGGTGGCTATCCTATCTTTTTCTGTGTTATCAATTATATAGGGTTATAAGTTGATTTGAACTTGTGCTTACCGAGTTGCTTGTTCTCCATCTGATCCGTGTGAGCTATTGCGGTTGTGTTGTGTCGAGACGTAAACATCCAATAAGAGAAGCAACCAAGCAACATGGAAAAGTATGTATTTTTAAAATACATGTAACAAAGGATTCGATGTATAATATATTTATCTCTTTGTTCGTGTTTTAACGATGTGGCGAATCATTTAGCACACCACGCAAGATTGTGGTGCTCAATATGAGAGACGGAAAATATGTTTTATCCGAGAAGCCGCAGCCTACAGGTATAAAAAATATTGGTTCATAAAACTTTAGAGCAGTATTGAGAGTAATATGTATTGTTTTTCATCGTTGTGTTACAGCTTCCTCATCACAACCAACACTACATCCAGATTTTATAAAACAACTACCGACGGCAAAAAATACATCAAAGAACATCCAACCTGCAACAAACATCGTTCACCGCAGTGTTTCCGCAGGTTTGTATGGTTTTCTCGGCATGCGTTTAAAAGATTGGGAGCAGTATTAAAAGTAATATGTATTGTTTTTCATCGTTGTGTTACAGCTTCCTCATCACAACCAACACTACATCCAGATTTTATAAAACAACTACCGACGGCAAAAAATACATCAAAGAACATCCAACCTGCAACAAACATCGTTCACCGCAGTGTTTCCGCAGGTTTGTATGGTTTTCTCGGCATGCGTTTAAAAGATTGGGAGCAGTATTAAAAGTAATATGTATTGTTTTTCATCGTTGTGTTACAGCTTCCTCATCACAACCAACACTACATCCAGATTTTATAAAACAACTACCAACGGCAAAAAATATATCCAAGAACATCCAACCTGCAACAAACATCGTTCACCGCAATGTTTCCGCATCCATTTCGGATTCCATTTTTTCCGCATCCAACAAACCCAACATTTCCAAACCCATAAGCAGCAATAGTCCCATAAATCTAGAGACAACAAAATCTTCTATAGACGCAGGATTGCGCGATCTTTTAGTTTCAATTGGACAGAAAATGGATGACATGACAAAAAAAATTACAAATTTGGACCAGAAACTTAATGAAATAGAAACTAACCACGCCAACAGGGTTCGAGTTGTTGAGAAAAATCAAGCAATTATTAAAACTAAGCTGGACTTGATCTTAGATAAAATCTCTCCTCGTCCAGGATTGGTAACAAATAGTTCATTCAACTGGGAACCGATCGCATCCAAAGAAATGTTGGATGCAGTGGATCAGCAGCTTAATGATCAACAGTACAAAAAAGAATTTGAAGAATATCTGGAATGCCAGCTGCCAACAGATAGCTCGGAAGAAAGGCTTCATTCAGCGATGGACATCATATTTGCCAGACAGTTTGTTATAGAGATGAGCTGGACGGGAATTGGACATCCGAACCAAAAAATTCCGTTGTTTGGATATAAAAATATTCTTGCTTTATTTAAGCACATTGGAACCTTTCACGGAGTAACTCCAACTCCTCAAAAAATTAAAACATTCTTCCAAAATAAATTGAAGCATGCCCGCCAAAGACTGAACCTAGAAGGTAAGATTAAATCCACGCACCACAGACATCAACATTCTCATTATTAGTGTTTTTTTGTTTTGTTATAAAGTTCCTTCACTTACTAAGTGTCCTTATTTTTTTAAATACATGTAATATGATGTAATATGTATGTTAATAATAAAAACTCATGAAAAATGTATCATGTATAATATGTAAATTTTTGAAATGTTATAATCCATAAATTATAGTAATTAAAAAGAACGATACAGAAAGAAAATCATATTAATTATTTATTATCTAAGAAATGCAAATATTAGCCTACGAGGGTATGAATTAATGGAACATATTGATACTCATTTTCTTTGGAAAGGGGAACAGCTACCAATTTACATCGTATATCCTCAATATTAACATCCAATTCCGTATGTTCCAGATCGCTCAGGTTTCCATGATGCATATGCATAAATTTAGAATTCAAAGGATATACAAAACAATCGTCTGTTTGAGACAATTTTTTCGCAACAATTTTTATGTTACGGTATTGTTCATGTGCAGTGATAAATTTGCACACATTACCACTTTTGGTCAAAAACCATTCGTTACGTTCCCCAGTTTTTAAAAGAAAGGCTTTGCGGACATGTAATGTTACTGTGCCAGTTCTGGTATGAACAGAAGGGAAATTTAAACATAGATTAGCTGAACGAGTGTTAAAAACTTCTTTTTCGGAAAGTCTATTTATAGTTTGCTCTAAGCATTTCCAGCCAGAACGCAATGAACGTTTTAAATGCTGCAAATGGTTTTCAAATGGATAAGAAGATATGCTACTAATTGGACCAAATTGTTCAACTTCTTTGAATATATGTAGCAGATTGTGTACATTGCTTGAAATAAATTCCGGGCCATAGATATTTGCGTAATGTTTTACATAAAGTTGAATCAACGTGTTTGCTAAAGGCCAATGTTCTTTGTAAACATTTGAGGAAAACAAAGTTAAGCTACAAAAGAACAGCATGAAGTGCTTGTATTGTTCTTCATTTGTTATCTCTTTGAGTATAACGAAACTGGCATAAAATAGAAATGAGGAATATTCTGAGCCTTTCCAGTGCTTATAGTCACGCATTGAACGGAACTTTCTGTGAATTTCAATAGGAAGTTTGATGTTGGTCAGCATTGCAGACAAATTGTTAATTTGTGTATTGCTAAGCTTTTTTTTAACGCCAAATTTTCCTTCCATGAAACTTACGATCGTGCGTTTGGTGATACCTAAGTCTATCAAATGTAGTTGATCTGCGACGATTATTTGTTTGATAATGTCGAAGTTATTTAGTTTCAACAATGGAGTACAATATTTATGATGACCTTCGTAAATTCGTAATCTGAACCCATGATCTGTTCGCTCAAGTTCAGTATAACTGGAAAATGCAGTTCTTCCATTAAGGCTTCTTCCTTTCGTTGCGCATTTCAAGCAACCATCTCGTGAGTTGAAACCAGCAACACCTATTTAAAAAAGTATATTAAGTTCCATACAATTTTCAACGTAATCTTATATTTTGTCTTACCTTTAATATATGCTCGAGCAGGTGAATCAGCTATAATGACACGTAATTCTATGGAAATCTTTTTGTTATTGATGGTTATTCCATTTTCCATAAGGAAGTTAAGTTCATCAACGAAGGGCTGAAGAAATTGATCGATATCTGCTGGTTTTGTTGATCCGCTGTAAACTGCAATGGTCATTACCGGCACTTCTGGAATGTTATGAACGTTGAATAATATTGGCCAAAATTGAAGATTGCTGCTTTTAAATATGGGTAATCCATCAATAGAAACATTAAGTTCCAGCTTAGAATACGAATCGAGAGCTATATCGCTGCGGCTGAAAATACAAAACGTAACGTTTGTTATGTAAAGATTGTTGTTAACAACTTTTATTAGCTACGCACCTTAGTTCGTTGAGCAGACATCGTCTTATTCCGTTATACCAATACTGACTTCCGTTTATCGTTACAACTTCATTTGAGTCATTTCGATGAGTCTTCAGCAAAGTTCTAGCATCTTTTGGAAGATTACAAGAACTCACGTTTCGTATGATTTCCATAACTTGACTTATAGAATTATACGATTGATTGGTGGATATTGCCCATCGACGTAATTCGGCTTCTACATCATACCCTTCTGTGCGTTCTGTGTCCATTCTTTCATCGTCAGAGCTTTCAACTAAATAGTCCGTAACAAACTCATCACATTCAGGTTCGCTTGTCGTTTCACCGGCTTCTTCTGCCATCACATTGGAAGATCCTTCTGAATGATAATCCATAGGTGCATCGCCTGCGCCTTGGTTGCTTCCAATAACTGGAAAACAAAACATATGCCATGTTATAAAAGAAACTAACAATGATATTTGCCCGTCTTATACCGTATGAACTTCCTCCTGCAGCTAGCTCTTCGTCATTCTGCTCTAGCAAAGCTGCTCGGCGCTCTGTCGCATCGCGATAACGATACAAATATGAATTATATTTTACTCGTTTAGTGAATTGGTCACTCATTTTTACAAGATTGGTGATATTAGAAGGCACTGAGCTAAAACGTAATTAAGAAGCACTCGGAAAATTTTTGTTTATACGGATAGAAGTTTTCTTTTTGTAGCGCGTCGGCCAGTCTGACAGGCAAAACAACAACAATCGCTGATCAGGGAACCAATATCAACAATATCATTACTCTCGATTTTTAGATTAAAATTGAAAATTAATGAAAAATCTTTTAAAACCAAATAAAATGTACATGTTAAATAAAGACATGAGTTTTCTATACGTTTTTTTATGATTTTACTATTTATTATTAGGTAAAAAGCCGTATAAAGTTCATGAACTCGCTGACTTAGTATTGTAAACAGAAGGATTTGGTCTTTTCATATGTTCCTTGCAGCCTGCCCAGGCTGCAAGGAACATATGAAAAGACCAAATCCCTCTGTTTACAATACTAAGTCAGCGAGTTCATGAACTTTATACGGCTTTTTATCTTATAATAAATAGTAAAATCATAAAAAACATATAGAAAACTGATTTCTTTATTTAACATGTACATTTTATTTGGTTTTAAATGATTTTTCATTGATTTTCAATTTTAATCAAAAAATCGAGAGTAATGATATTGTTGATATTGGTTCCCTGATCAGCGATTGTTGTTGTTATGCCTGTCAGACTGGCCGACGCGCTACAAAAAGAAAACTTCTATCCGTATAAACAAAAATTTTCCGAGTGCTTCTTAATTACGTTTATGCTCAGTGCCTTCTAATATCACCAAACTTGTAAAAATGAGTGACCAATTCACTAAACGAGTAAAATATAATTCATATTTGTATCGTTATCGCGATGCTACAGAGCGCCGAGCAGCTTTGCTAGAGCAGAATGACGAAGAGCTAGTTGCAGGAGAAAGTTCATACGGTATAAGACGGGCAAATATCATTGTTAGTTTATTTTATAACATGGCATATGTTTTGTTTTCCAGTTATTGGAAGCAACCAAGGCGCAGGCGATGCACCTATGGATTATCATTCAGAAGGATCTTCCAATGTGATGGCAGTAGAAGCCGGTGAAACGACAAGCGAACCTGAATGTGATGAGTTTGTTACGGACTATTTAGTTGAAAGCTCTGACGATGAAAGAATGGACACAGAACGCACAGAAGGGTATGATGTAGAAGCCGAATTACGTCGATGGGCAATATCCACCAATCAATCGTATAATTCTATAAGTCAAGTTATGGAAATCATACGAAACGTGAGTTCTTGTAATCTTCCAAAAGATGCTAGAACTTTGCTGAAGACTCATCGAAATGACTCAAATGAAGTTGTAACGATAAACGGAAGTCAGTATTGGTATAACGGGATAAGACGATGTCTGCTCAACGAACTAAGGTGCGTAGCTAATAAAAGTTGTTAACAACAATCTTTACATAACAAACGTTACGTTTTGTATTTTCAGCCGCAGCGATATAGCTCTCGATTCGTATTCTAAACTGGAACTTAATGTTTCTATTGATGGATTACCCATATTTAAAAGCAGCAATCTTCAATTTTGGCCAATATTATTCAACGTTCATAACATTCCAGAAGTGCCGGTAATGACCATTGCAGTTTACAGCGGATCAACAAAACCAGCAGATATCGATCAATTTCTTCAGCCCTTCGTTGATGAACTTAACTTCCTTATGGAAAATGGAATAACCATCAATAACAAAAAGATTTCCATAGAATTACGTGTCATTATAGCTGATTCACCTGCTCGAGCATATATTGAAGGTAAGACAAAATATAAGATTACGTTGAAAATTGTATGGAACTTAATATACTTTTTTAAATAGGTGTTGCTGGTTTCAACTCACGAGATGGTTGCTTGAAATGCGCAACGAAAGGAAGAAGCCTTAATGGAAGAACTGCATTTTCCAGTTATACTGAACTTGAGCGAACAGATCATGGGTTCAAATTACGAATTTACGAAGGTCATCATAAATATTGTACTCCATTGTTGAAACTAAATAACTTCGACATTATCAAACAAATAATCGTCGCAGATCAACTACATTTGATAGACTTAGGTATCACCAAACGCACGATCGTAAGTTTCATGGAAGGAAAATTTGGCGTTAAAAAAAAGCTTAGCAATACACAAATTAACAATTTGTCTGCAATGCTGACCAACATTAAACTTCCTATTGAAATTCACAGAAAGTTCCGTTCATTGCGTGACTATAAGCACTGGAAAGGCTCAGAATATTCCTCATTTCTATTTTATGCCAGTTTCGTTATACTCAAAGAGATAACAAATGAAGAACAATACAAGCACTTCATGCTGTTCTTTTGTAGCTTAACTTTGTTTTCCTCAAATGTTTACAAAGAACATTGGCCTTTAGCAAACACGATGATTCAACTTTATGTAAAACACTACGCAAATATCTATGGCCCGGAATTTATTTCAAGCAATGTACACAATCTGCTACATATATTCAAAGAAGTTGAACAATTTGGTCCAATTAGTAGCATATATTCTTATCCATTTGAAAACCATTTGCAGCATTTAAAACGTTCATTGCGTTCTGGCTGGAAATGCTTAGAGCAAACTATAAATAGACTTTCCGAAAAAGAAGTTTTTAACACTCGTTCAGCTAATCTATGTTTAAATTTCCCTTCTGTTCATACCAGAACTGGCACGGTAACATTACATGTCCGCAAAGCCTTTCTTTTAAAAACTGGGGAACGTAACGAATGGTTTTTGACCAAAAGTGGTAATGTGTGCAAATTTATCACTGCACATGAACAAGACCGTAACATAAAAATTGTTGCGAAAAAATTGTCTCAAACTGATGATTGTTTTGTATATCCTTTGAATTCTAAATTTATGCATATGCATCATGGAAACCTGAGCGATCTGGAACATACGGAATTGGATGTTAATATTGGGGATATACGATGTAAATTGGTAGCTGTTCCCCTTTCCAAAGAAAATGAGTATCAATATGTTCCATTAATTCATACCCTCGTAGGCTAATATTTGCATTTCTTAGATAATAAATAATTAAAATGATTTTCTTTCTGTATCGTTCTTTTTAATTACTATAATTTATGGATTATAACATTTCAAAAATTTACATATTATACATGATACATTTTTCATGAGTTTTTATTATTAACATACATATTACATCATATTACATGTATTTAAAAAAATAAGGACACTTAGTAAGTGAAGGAACTTTATAACAAAACAAAAAAACACTAATAATGAGAATGTTGATGTCTGTGGTGCGTGGATTTAATCTTACCTTCTAGGTTCAGTCTTTGGCGGCCATGTTTCAATTTATTTTGGAAGAATGTTTTAATTTTTTGAGGAGTTGGAGTTACTCCGTGAAAGGTTCCAATGTGCTTAAATAAAGCAAGAATATTTTTATATCCAAACAATGGAATTTTTTGGTTCGGATGTCCAATTCCCGTCCAGCTCATCTCTATAACAAACTGTCTGGCAAATATGATGTCCATCGCTGAATGAAGCCTTTCTTCCGAGCTATCTGTTGGCAGCTGGCATTCCAGATATTCTTCAAATTCTTTTTTAAACTGTTGATCATTAAGCTGCTGATCCACTGCATCCAACATTTCTTTGGATGCGATCGGTTCCCAGTTGAATGAACTATTTGTTACCAATCCTGGACGAGGAGAGATTTTATCTAAGATCAAGTCCAGCTTAGTTTTAATAATTGCTTGATTTTTCTCAACAACTCGAACCCTGTTGATGTGGTTAGTTTCTATTTCATTAAGTTTCTGGTCCAAATTTGTAATTTTTTTTGTCATGTCATCCATTTTCTGTCCAATTGAAACTAAAAGATCGCGCAATCCTGCGTCTATAGAAGATTTTGTTGTCTCTAGATTTATGGGACTATTGCTGCTTATGGGTTTGGAAATGTTGGGTTTGTTGGATGCGGAAAAAATGGAATCCGAAATGGATGCGGAAACATTGCGGTGAACGATGTTTGTTGCAGGTTGGATGTTCTTGGATATATTTTTTGCCGTTGGTAGTTGTTTTATAAAATCTGGATGTAGTGTTGGTTGTGATGAGGAAGCTGTAACACAACGATGAAAAACAATACATATTACTTTTAATACTGCTCCCAATCATTCAGACGCATGCCGAGAAAACCATACAAACCTGCGGAAACACTGCGGTGAACGATGTTTGTTGCAGGTTGGATGTTCTTTGATGTATTTTTTGCCGTCGGTAGTTGTTTTATAAAATCTGGATGTAGTGTTGGTTGTGATGAGGAAGCTGTAACACAACGATGAAAAACAATACATATTACTCTCAATACTGCTCTAAAGTTTTATGAACCAATATTTTTTATACCTGTAGGCTGCGGCTTCTCGGATAAAACATATTTTCCGTCTCTCATATTGAGCACCACAATCTTGCGTGGTGTGCTAAATGATTCGCCACATCGTTAAAACACAAACAAAGAGATAAATATATTATACATCGAATACTTTGTTACATGTATTTTAAAAATACATACTTTTCCATGTTGCTTGGTTGCTTCTGTTATTGGATGTTTACGTCTCTACACAACACAACCGCAATAGCTCACACGGATCAGATGGAGGACAAGCAACTCGGTAAGCACAAGTTCAAATCAACTTATAACCCTATATAATTGATAACACAGAAAAGATACGATAGCCACCGGTAAAGGGGGGGTACTACACACAGCTATGGCATATGAATGAATAAGTATGAATTTAAATAAATGACAGCTACAAGAAAAAAAAAAGATTTTTTTTCGTTTTTACTTGCTTGAAAACGGCACGTTTTTATTTTCTTTACCAACCAAGTTGTATACATTAAGACCAAGATGTATACATTACCACGCCATGACAGATGGTCCGATGAGGTGTTATTAAGACGTCTTTTCGTGGTCTTTTCGTGGGTGAAAAGACCACGAAAAGACGTCTTTTCATCTGTCATTTGGAGCCTGGGTGGGTACCTTCTATATCCATATACCTTGATAAAGATCAACAATGAAAATTTGACAGAGCCCAAATGACAAATGCCCCAGCCACCAGATTCCCAACCAACAAAATGACGCTCACATTTCGCATTCCAATGTTTTCGCATGAAACAACTTTTATTTACGGTTTATGGTTTGAAATTTGTAATTAGTTTAATACAGTTCTAGTAAAGAACAATTGTCACTAAGTTAGATGCAAATTCGTCGTCGTCTTACAATCCAGTACAACCACGAATATTGTATATCAATTATTAATTGCTATCATCAACTTATGGAATTTTAATATGTTTTTCATATCAATTGAATATAAATATTGGTATGAATTTATGGTCACACGATTCATGAAATAATTATGGTTGAGCTTTTGAATTTTATAGCATAGCAAGGCACATTCCATGAATTATAATGAATTATCGGATGAACTCAGACGAATGAATTGTAAACGGACAATGGATTAGACAGTAATTAACTGAGCGCCAAGCGAGCAACACAAGTTTGTCTAAACCAGCGCAAATAGCCTATCGCAAGTCCCTTCCCGATCACGATCAGTGCAATTCCTATGTAGCTGAAAACTCCATCAAGCCGAATAATTAAAAATAATCACGGAAAGACTTCACGGTCTTATATGAGCTCATGCACATCGACAATTTTGTCCATCAATCCGAACAATCAATTGATGTATGTTCATTGGATCCGCATACGGTCAGCTGTTTCTTGGCAGCTGGCAAGGCAAAATTGCGCTGTAACCATTCATTTACATAGCGTTTTTTCACAAAACATAGTGAAGGAGCATCACCTTCCTCAAATACCATGTCGCATGCGCTAATCAACTTGTACAAATTGTTGTTCTAGGTGTGCGTCTTTTGTTTGAAATCGTTCAACAGCTTTAAGGTGAGAGCAGCTTGCGTTGCGAATACATGCAAGATCAAGTCGACTGTATCCAATGGGGTTAACTGCCATTAAGCATATGTCATGTAAGAAAAAATCCCCTAAATCGTCGCTTTTTAAATTAAAAGTTATCCGAGCTTATGTGCACTGATTTCCATACTACATTTTACATTGCACAAATACAAACACATTTTACAGTAATTTACCACGAGCTGCATCCGAACCTTCCAACTGTTGTCAATTCAACACAGCCGTTTAACAATAATTTATTGCATCATCAACGCTCACCGATTATTTTGGGTAGTACAAACCGACAAAATTATGTGTTATATCTATCTATTTGTTTACCTAGTTAAGGCACTCTGTAAAGATTTTGTTCTTCTTGTTCTTGGGCACAAGAAGGCTTGAAAGGTTGGCTCGGACTGCCATTTCTGGCTTTCTGTGTATAATAACGAGTATAAGAATGATCGACACATATCGTAGCAATTGTTGTACAAATAACACTTGAAGCACAATGATTTGCTTTCTTGAATACTAATTTAATTCATGTTCAAGGGCGGTAAACTTAACTATTGTTTTTTTTTTGTATACTAAATCTCGAATAGATATAGCCTTTAGGAAGGTTCCGCCTCGCGCTGCTGTTTTTAGTAGTACATGAAGTGCATTAGTCATACGTAGACATACTGCACTATTTCACCGAACTTAAAATCAGCGTTACACTAGAAACGCTACAACAATCGGCCCAACTAAAAAAAATGCAATACTTCGTAATACAAGCCAGGGTTTCAGTGGGTGTTTCTCTTTTTGGCCAAGTTTTTAGCAGCAATCCACGTATTCTTCATCAGCATCGCCACAGTCATCGGACCGACGCCACCTGGAACCGGCGTGATATGGCCTGCGACTTTTCGCACTTCTAAAAATAATAAAACAAGCCAAATATTGTAATTCACAATGAGCGACTAACAGCATGTTTGTGTAAGACTTACCATCAAAATCAACATCTCCAACTAGTTTAGTTTTTCCCGTCGCAGGATCCGCCACTCTAGTGATACCAACATCTATTACGGTTGCTCCTTCCTTCACCATATCGGCCGTTATGAGTCCCGGTACGCCGGTAGCCGTGACTATGATGTCTGCGGAACGACAAAATCGTTTCAACTCCTCCGGTGGAGTAAACCGGTGGCATATGGTTACGGTAGCATCCATGGCACACGTGTCATTTCGACCATCTGCATGCAACAGCATGGCTATAGGCATTCCCACATTTTTCGATCTGCCTACAACTACAGCATTTTTACCGAAGGTTTCAACTCCGGCTCGTTTAATGAGCTCTTGCACACCTAACGGAGTGCATGGAATTAACGTATTCATATCCAGGCAGAGCCGTCCGATGTTACGTTCATTGAAACCATCCACATCCTTGTCGCAAGATACTGAGTTACATATTTTCCTCTCGTCAATGTGACGCGGAATTGGCAATTGTATTAAGATCCCGTCAACGGCATCATCGTTGTTCAATTGATCAATGCGGTCAAGCAGTTGTTGCTCCGTGATGTCTGTATCGTACCGTTCCGTTTTGCTGTCAATACCCACATCTGCTGCGGCCTAAAATTAATAGCAGTTTCGATATCAAAGCTCCGTGATTTAAACCGTCGCGTTCTTCCACTTATGATTTAGCATACCTTCATTTTGTTGCTAACATATGTAGCACTAGCCGCATCTTCGCCAATTAATATCGCAGTCAGCTGCGGTGCGCGGTTCCCTTGCACCTTCCATGCTTCGATTTTATTTCGCAACTCTTCTCGTATTTCACTAGCTATCTGCTTGCCATCGATCAACTGGGCCATTCTAGAAGCACTACACAACAAAAGCAAAGTTGGTCACGTTATAAAACTAACTAACTAGCCACACCCAATCAAACAATTAAAAGCTATACCAACACACATGGACTGATGAACAAAAGCAATCGGTATTTCGATATTTTACTTCTTGGAATACGCACACATGTCACTATGGCCATACCAATAAATGTTAGCCACCCTAATTTAACCACTACTGTACAATCGTAATGGCCTCCTGCTTCAAGATCGTACAAATACTATACTTCTGTTGCCGCACATCACTACTAACTAAAAATCTTCTCACCATTAAAAGGTTTGCGTATCGTTTCACTCTTCGCTTACCTGTTAATTGGTTTCGTAGCACTATGGTACAATCGATTTGTCGTAGTATTGGAAGATGCAATCCCATGTTTTAGCCTTTCGCACCGATCAACTGAATTGCTGTTCATTATTGTCGATTTTATGACAGGGTTTGATAATCTTACATCCAAATCCACGGCAGCTGTACCATTGGCAAGGATGCTCACTTCAATTGGCCGAACACTTTTTCCGAGAGCACGAGCCAAACGTTTACTGACCAAGTCAGCGACTGTCTGCTGGATTTTAATCTCCTTGCAGCAAACTAAACATCTTTTTGTAGATGTAAACATATTTCTACCACCCATCGAAGAGATTAGCGCGATGACGTACATGTTGTTTACTTCGGCTAGATTGGTAAATAGTTTTTGCATCCAGCACTAATGCTCTGTATCTTCTTCGTGTTGAATCCCGTAGGTAATCGTCATAGTGCTACTTGTCATGTAAGTAAAATAACATCCATATAATAGTATTGCATCAATGAAAGAAACAGTACGAAACTAAGCAGAAAAATGCGGTCCGGAACTATCGAGCCAAGAACGATGCCGTACAGCAATCAATTTCGTCACCATTTCCTCATCCTCATCCAGGCACCAACTAGAACCTCTTCCTCTCAGGACGTGCAGCGTTATACAAACAACAGAGATAAGACAATTAATAAACATGCAAACTAATCTTTGACCTTGAGTAATCGCAGCATTTTCATCGATGTCTTTGCACTGTATGCCAAGTAGGCCGACAGTGTTTGTGCTGTACTCATTCCAAAACACGTGCTTAAAACGAGACAGTACGCAAACGGTTGTGTTTCTATGCGCGAGAACCGGCATTGGACTACCGGTACAAGTTTGCTAGCGAATAAACAACATGAATAAACTGTACTTACAAGTATAGTTCACTCGGTATTGCGAATCCGCAGGGGTTTGCTTTTCACTAAACAATAACAAATTTATCCATGCTGTCGTCAGCCCGGTCATTCGAGCATCCCGGACTATCCGTATATGCCGGCTCACAGGATGCAGTTCAGAGTTGAGCAACTTGGTGTTGATTTTGTGCGACAGATTTTGTTTTTTTGTTTGGGTAAGTGTTTTGAGTTTTGAGCCGCAAATAGCCAAAAATAAAGAAATTGAGATACCATGCTGCTTGTGGTCAACTATCGTGCGCCACAAATTAAGCTTAAACGATTGGAAAACAGAATATTCATATAAAAAAATATGAAGATTCCGAGCTTCAGAAGTTTCCTCTCTAGATGGCGTCCTTTCGATATCCCAGAGAGAAAAAATCCATACAAAAAAAGAAAAAAAAGAAAGTTTTAGAGTAAAAAAAGAAAGTGTAAAAAAAATCACTGAAGAGTGATGCGTTCAGTAGATAGCGTTTTGTCACTATCGAAAAGCGAAATGATCGAGATTATTTCTCCTATGCTCTGCACACATGCTGAACTTCTGGGCGGTTCGGTGGCAGAGGCGGTAACGGCGCCGGTCTTCACAGGACCGGAGTTCAAATTTCATCCAGACCGCCTCCCCGTACGCAGGGCTGACTACTTTTCTACGGGTAAAATCAAGTCACAGAAATGGAAGGCGTTACAACTAGGTTTGTGATGCCGTGTGATACCTCCAATTATAGGAGCTTACAAAATAGTGCGAAACAAAACGTTTGAGAGTGTTTAGAACTCTCTCAAGGAATTCCTCCCGTTGTTAAAAGAGATTTTTGCATATTTTAGATCTCTTCCTCAAAACCTCCGTTCTTATGGGAATTGTGAAAAAGTTTTTTTTCATGCGTGTGCGATCGGAAACATGTTTCAAGGACACACACAAACACGCAAAGGCTCAAACTCGCGCACACACTCGCACGTACACACATGTGCGAAGGATCATGCCAAGAGGTTTGATTATTGCAAATATGCATGTGTGCGGAGGATAGGAGAAACAATCTCGATCATTTAGCTTTTCGGTAGTGAAGAAACGCCATCTATTGAGCGTATGACTGAAGCTCTGAAACTTTCTTTTTTTTTTGTGTGGAGTTTTTGTCTCTGGAATATCTAAAGGACGCCATCTAGAGAGGAAACCTCTGAAGCTCGGAATCTTGATTTTTTGTATGAACTTTTTGTGTCGGGGATAACGAGAGGACGCCATCTAGTGATCTTTAGGATTGTCCGGGGGGAATCCTCCTTTTATGTCCTATTCCCGCTCTCTTCTCGGGGTCTTGCTTCCTTCTCGGTTTGGGGTTCTTCCTTCCTTCCTTCTTGGTGGTCTTGCTTCCTTCTTTCTCGGAGTCTTCCTTCCTTCGTGGTTTGGTAGTCTTCCTTTCTTCCTTCCTTCCTTCCAGGGGGTCCTCCGGGAGATGGTTTCCTCGTCGTGGTCGGGACGAAAATGGACTGTGGTACTTTTTTAACTTTAAAGAATTTATTGATTTTAGCAATACGGCCAGGCCGTTCTTTATGAATAAAAAAAAATTGTTTTTTTTTTTTAATCGTAAAGGACGGCCTGGCCGTATTGCTTAAGAATTATTGATAGATGGCTTAGAATGAACATTATTTACATATTTTGCTAGACGTAGCTAAAAAGCTTTTCAGAGCTGTTGTCATGGTGTATGCCAAGAGGCAGTGCTATTGATTAATGATTAAGTGTTAAATGCACTAAGGCTAATTGTTATTTTAAACTTACAAACTAATCAACAACTTAGGAAATAAATCAAACTACTAACCTTAAACTATCTAACTGCCTTATTCTATAAATATCAGGTTTTTCACCGGCTGGTGTGTTGAAACCGCTGCTGAAGTCGGCAATGATGTTGTCTGTTATCTCGTCGAATGGTGCTGTGTTCGCTGCATCGCTCCTCAAGCCGCGCCAGCTAGGAGCGTCCAGGATGAGTCGAAGGATTCTATTGCAACTGGTTT
Organism: Anopheles stephensi; assembly: GCF_013141755.1. Taxonomy (NCBI): domain Eukaryota; kingdom Metazoa; phylum Arthropoda; class Insecta; order Diptera; family Culicidae; genus Anopheles; species Anopheles stephensi. The sequence goes on along the minus strand of NC_050203.1, from coordinate 43,168,276 downwards.
GTATCTTCCGCAGGTTCGTCCCTGCACTGGTACGCCAGACAGGAATGCCGTACGTTGCTGTGGGCAGGACGATCTGGTTGAAGATGGCTATCTTGTTGGATGGGTGCAGCTTGGAATGTCTGTTGATAAGTGGGTAAGGACTGTGGTACTGATTTCCAGCCGTTTATATAGCGTCCTGACCGTATCGTAAATCCTCCTGTGTTTTGTCTTTTCCTTTGTCCTCTTGCCTTTTACCAGTTATGTCCAGTCTGGAGCCTTCCCGAGAATTCTATTGTTCTCGGCCGATCCTACCCATGTGACAATTCCTCGTAGTTTGTTGCATTCCTACTAGATTCGACTCCTACTAGGTTCCTATTAGATTCGATTCCTATTAAGTTCCTACGGGTGCGTGGAACGGGTTCGTGTAATTGCTAATATTTTTGTCTCGGTAGGGGCTCTGGTCGCCACAGATCAAACCACTGAAGCTTTGAAACTTTTTTTTAGATGGAAATTTTGTTTTCCAGTCGTTTAAGCTTAATTTGTGGCCCTTGGATCCAGCAGTCAGACTAACCGATCGTGACAATACGGTCACCAACCTAGAATAATATGAGCATTGAACTTGCAGGACATCGTTCCTGTTGCTGAAACACAAGGTATGATATGTGTGTCGAAGAAATATGCCTCGCGCTCACTGAATAGGTTACAGGGACCCATTGGGGTCCCTGAATGGCAGAGGCAACAGCGGCGCCGACCTTCACACACCAAGACGAGAGTTCAAATCCCAATCGATTCGTTTCTCCTTACTACGATGACTGACTATCCAACTACTTGATATTAACGTCTAGTAAGCATATTAAGATGGCCGGCATGACCAGCAGATGGCAGCGATGGTACGTTACTGCACAGACCTCTTGAGGTTGCAGTGCTAAGCTAGGATTGTTTTATCTTCGTATATACATAATTAAAATAAGAGGAAAGCGGATGCTGTTGTTTTAGTACGGGCGACAGCCATTCTCTAAAAAAAAAAAACAAATTGTGGGTATTCTGTACTGTTTTACTAAACCATAATTGCACGTTACATTCGAAACTTGACACTACAAGGGGATCAAGAGATACAAATAACTAATTCGATCAGTTTTTCTTTATGCTGCCCTTCCAGGATTGAGCACGATACGCTAAGCGATGCGCATTCATTGTAGCATCTCTACGTTTTCGCTTCCCCGCACTAACGCCAAGATGTAGCAATACTGGATTAGCGACCAGCGCAGCTGCAATCCCCAGTAAAGCCGCACCAGCCAAAGGAATCCATATCGTTTTTGTGAGGTCCTGTAAATCATGACCGGATTGAGAGAATTAAAACAATACTGACATGATTGTGAAAAGCAACCTCCAACCTTGATCAGATCACTCTTACCTTGGATCCGTATGGGTTGTTCAAGCCGTATCCGCCGTGCCCATAATCGTACGAACTTTCGTAATCGTGCACTCCGTAATCGATTGGACGTGCGAGACCATAAACAGGCTTCCGATCGTGGTACCCATTCGAAGGGTAGACGCTCCCGCTACTAAATGGTGCTTTAAGTAAATCAAAACAAGAAAAACAATAATTTAACAGTCCTCAAATATCTACACACGGTAAAAACGTACAGAAGCCGGGTCGTGTTTTACTGGGGTAAAATGGGCTATTGTTCGAGTATTTATCATCGTAGTTTGATGTTATGAAATCTTTTTTGTATGCATCTGGACCATCATAGTATTCGGGTGTCCACAAGCTGGACCCGGAGGTCGGAACCTCATTTCCCTTCCAGCGGTCAGCACTGTCTTGAATGGATGATCTGGTTTTAAAGTTATCGATGCAATGTACAGACGCTGCACAAAGAAATAGTATTGCACGACCCAGTCCTGTGAGCCTCCCGAGGCTTCGAATTGCCATTTAGCTCTGTTTGGCTCCTACTAAGCTAGGATTAGTTCAGTCCCACGCGTAATCCGTTCACTGCTTCGACACTGTACTGCACTGTCTGCCGAACTGTTGCGACTTTTATAGCCAAACAAACCTAGCAAACCACGCGCAAAGAAAGGCTTGCGATAGGTGAGAAAACAATAAAGTTCGTCTTGTTCTTCAATCGATTCGATCTTGGAAGAACAGAACAAATGAGGAAAAGTTGAATAAGGTTGTAACGAGAAAAAGCCATAGTAACATGGTGACTGAAGTACGTACAATTTGCCTATAGTGATAATAAGAACGATTAGAAGTATTTATAATCGCGCTTGGAAGACACATTACATTCAACTTTGAAGCTCGTACCAATGCAAGTCAAGGGTCGATGCCTGCAAAGAATAGACCGTTTTGTTACGCTAAGTCTAGCGCGGCCCAATGTCGGGCTTGTTCATTTCAAGGTGCTGTGCTTTTAAAGTCACACTTACCTCACATGAAAAGTTTGACGGCTTCGGATGATTTTCAATTAGCATTTATATCTATCGTCTGCCTTCTGTACTCGAGTGTTAGTACTTTCCTCAGGCTGACATCAGGGCAGGATGTGTTGTAATATAAAAAAGTTGTCCAATAAGTGCAATGAACTGAATGATCTGACGAGTGAATCTAATTCTTGTTGGAATTGTTGTTGCGTTGTTGTTAACGGCGTTGTAATGCTCTTATAGTATGATGCGTTATAGCTTATATTTAATAGCAAACTGTCTTCAGAACTGAAGTGCGTGTTCTTAGCGCCCTCTGGGATCGAAACATTTTTGTTACACGACAAAATATTTCAAAGCTGTTTGTTTTCGCCCAGACCTGCAATGGTATGAAATGTTCTTGATTTACCACAGTCTAGATATAGATATTGGCCGTATTTCATATTTTCGCTTCTAGGTGTAACAAATCCATCTATTCACCATCATTCCTGAAATAAGATGGATCGAAAGTTTGAAAAATTCTCAATCTGGCACATTGGAAATGTTTCAGACACCTGCTTGATATTAGATATTCACGCGTTTCTACATAATAATGGTTTCGGTACTAAAACTTGAATCTGCTTCGTGTGAAAAAGTTCCGTTGAAAAGAAAATCTCGTTTGGGTGAACCATATTTTAAGCTTCATACAATTCATTGTAAAATGTGACGTGAAACATTTAATATAACATCATGGAAAAACTTGGAAATGGCTTAAAGGTTGGAACGCGTGAACACACACGCACGTGCACAAACACGAACTCACGCATGCACACCCAAAAACTTCTATGCCCAGAGATTTGCTTCTTATTGCATTCGTTTTAAGTATGGATGTACGCAGAGGATAAGAGAAACAATCATGATAATTTAGTTTTTTCCGATAGTGAACAAACGCCATCTATTGAGCGCATTAGTGAAGCTCTGAAATTTTCATTTTTTTGTATGGACTTTATGTCTCAAGAACATCGAAAGCAAGCCATCTAGTGAGCAAACCACTTTTACTTTTTTATATGGACATTCAGTTTTTCCGTCGAATAAGCGCATTTAACCGTTTGGCTTGTGAAAGAATACATTTTCCGTGTTGTTAAGTAAAAAAATGGTACAATTTGTCCTTTCTTAATTTTTGTCACCATAATCTACAGTCATTCTCGCGTGAACAGCAATTGAATTTCAATAATTATACTCTATATGCACCTTGGCCTTCTTCGAAATGGATTCATTGCGATCCGTCCCTTGATTCGAAACCGGATCGGATGGTACGTTCTTTTTCGAAGCTGAACATCTCTAGGGTACAGTTTTCTTCCTTCACCTCTTATTGTTCGCTGTGTTATTTTTCAGTGATGGCGGCGTAGAGTGAAAACTTGTAAATTCTATCGTCCTTGTAAACTGGTCGCTGGATCGCTGAAAACGTAGCAATTGTTGAATCATTTTCTGTTTTTTATTTGTTTGCCTTTTGTTTGCCTTTTTGCGAGGTGCTTTCATGGTTTCCTAGCCATCCGTGAATGCACCATCCATCAGAACGGCAGTGATTGAGGCGAGGCATAAAAGCGATATTGTATTAACCTGTTGGGAGATTGAATATTCAGGTTAAATAGATTTTGCCAACAGATTCATTGTACTGGCTGTTGTTAGCGCTATATAACGCTATATATAACCGCGAGCAGGCGTGTCGGTAACGATTTTCCTGAAGTCGTTCTCTAGAGACGATCCGTATACACCATAGGCGCTTTCTATATGAGTGTATGGCAATTGAACGGCACTGCATATTAGGTAGCGCTTCGTCGATCCTTCAAAGTTCCAGTCGGCCAGACACAAATTCTTTGCGAGCTCAAGTGCAAACCGGAGTGAAAAGAACGAGGCTGACAAAATTCTACCACGGTGTTAAATGGTAATGCATGCCAGAAAACCGCAACGTTTGCTAAGTGATGGGTAAATTTCAATTTTTTTAATTCCTCCAATATTACAAAATTTTCCTCACCTTCTTCCCTTTGCAATAGTCAAACATGATAACATAGCATTTAGTTCCATTCTGCTTTGGGTGGGTATCAAGCAACGCCAATCATGTTGTGTTCTGCTACCCATTGGCTCTTTTACTTGCTGTCAATTCTCTCTGTGCATAATGTTACCTAAGGAACATATCTACGGTTTGTCCAAAAAGGCTTTCCTCAGGTAACATTTAGTTTGTTTTCATTACGCACAATCATCTTACGCTGTCCATTCAATGTAATAGAATAACAAATAATGCATGATGAACGGTTTCTAACAGTTTCCTTTTTTATTTTTCCCTTTCAGGTATCACCAGTCTCATCAGTATCAGGTATTACAGTTGTGTTTATACACATTTATTACTATTCAATGTCAATGGCTCCATAGACAGTACAAGCAACAAACGCCTCCAAACTGTATTGAGCTAAAGATTAAAGTCGCACAATTTTAGGTCCGAATGTTTGAATTACAATTTTCAATGGATCAGTTGTTATTGCAACGTTTTGAAAAGAAATATTTTAATTTGCTTCCAAAAGGAATGTAACTGCAGCAGTTTTTTTTTCTTTGATTGGTAAAAGTTTCCATGAAAACAATGTTTTGATTGTGAGCTTATCATATTCATGTTCTCATTTCGACTAAGCCAAGAAAAAAGGGTGTAAGACATCTAGGATCGAATACGAAGGATTCTTTCGAAAATCACAGTCTCATGCTGTTCGGATACGGTATCCAATAGAAACCAGCTATCAAAGAAAAAAGTTATTTGACAATTGAACATCTACATCTTGGGACGAATTGTTGTTTTTTTTCCATTCAGTTCAAAGATTTGATGCTGGGTGTCTAGAATGTGTGTTAGTAACGAGCAGGATGTACTGTAACTTTTTTTTCGTTCGATGCGTGTTGTCCTTCCAACTATCAATTGCTGATCCTGTTGATGTATTCTTGTAGATAAGATTGAGTATGGTAAATCCAATTACTAAGAAGCTTTGATCCTGGAATCTGTTCCAGCTCTAAGTACCATCACCCGTTCCTAAGATCCAAAAGTCACTGTTGCATGGCATCCTCCAAGCAAGATCTTTTTTCGACAATTTGTACACGTACACTGAACACATTTTGGCATATACTTAACGAACCGAGCCTGCACTTCATTGCTGTTCCCAATATTTCTTTACGATATTCCTGCCGCTCAGTATACTCATTAGCGAAATATTTCTAAAGTTTTGTCTACTTCCACGAATTCACTTCACAGTTGATCAATTACGGGAAAAACTGGGACTAATCATGTTTAGAATTTGATATTGGTTAATAGTATGTAGCAGGTTCTGAAACGTATGTTGCACCCTGAAACGCGATGTGTACTGTTTTAATATTTTTGTTAAGAGCCCTACACTAATGCGAAACAAACAGAGAGCACTTTTTCATTTATAAACTGAACACAGTAGACTGACTGAAATGAAGGAGGATTTGAAACGAGAATACGATCTTTTTCGAATCGAATGATCTGCTAGCAATCTGCTCGTAAAAATGGCCCATTTTCAAGAGGATCAATTTGTTTTAATTTTTAAATTAGAATTAGTTTTGTTTGCTGTTTTAGATGGTAACGAGTTTTCTTTTAATGTAAACACATAAACAGGATAAAACCACTGTCATCCCTAGCCTCCTAACGCACGCTATCATATAATACACTCACTGTATAATTTATTAAGTTTAACTTACTGTTGAAAACAGAAAACTAATTAGGATCATTGCTTTCAGAATTCTAAATATGGTTCCTCTAAGCGGGACTATGAACGCGAGACTACTTCTCGTTCTACAAGCTATGCTCGGGACCGAGACAATTCGCCTACCGGAGGATCGTTAAATGGTATTGTTTGAATCCTGCTAATATTGCGAGTCGTTCTAGTTATCGTTAAACTTATATTGTCTTCTTTTTTCTTCTAGATTCACCTAGGGATCGCGAAAGAGAACGAGATCGTGACCGCGAACGAGAGCGAGAACGGGATCGCGATCGATATCAATCAGGATATACAATGAGTAAGCTACGCGAAAAGGAACGCGACCGAGAATACAAAAAAGATAAATATTCAGGTGGGTCCGAAGCGTTGTGGTGTGTTTGGCAAGAATTCAATACGCCTAGGTCCTGCTGGTCCAGTTTGCTAATTTGTCTACGTTACACCCGATTGCAGATTGTTCCCGATCACCGAAAAGAGGTCGCAGTGAACGAGATGTTGATCATCGTACGATACACGATAGGAGGTTTAAAATAACGTCTTCGCTTTTGGACAAACGTGGAACAGCCAGTGATGATCGTGAACGCGAAAGGGAACGGGAGCGAATTGAAAGAGACCGAGAACGAGAGCGCGACCGCGATCGTTTACGAGACCGGGAACGGGATAGAGGTGGCGGCAATGCGACAACCGGCAACGCTGCTGGCAGTAACAGCATCGGAGTGGTTGGCAGTATTTCAGCGACTATTCTTGCGGGAGCGCTTAACAGTGGCAATGTTGGTGGCAGCAGTAGCAGCAGCAGCATGCTTAATGCTTGTGCAAGTATTACTTCGGGAAATGCAAGCGGCAGCGTTGGCGGAAATAACATTTCCGGAAATATTGTTAATCAAAGTAATGATCGCGACCGTGTAAGTCGTGTTGGAGACTGGAGCGAGCATGTAAGCTCGTCTGGCAAGAAGTACTATTACAACTGTAAAACAGAAGTGTCGCAGTGGGAAAAGCCGCGTGAATGGATTGAGAAAGAGAGGTAAGGTGGTTGGCCAGTTTGAGGCAGATTGTGGCATCGGAATTAAAATTTAATTCACTTCTTTCTTGGCAGCCGTGTGTTAGGCAAAGATCAACAGCGGGACTATCGCGAAAAGGAACGGGAGCGTGAAAAAGAACGGGGTGGAGAGCGCGAGCGAGATGATCGCTATTCATCAACTGTTGTTAATCGTTCGTCCGCTTCAGCATATGGAAAGCATTCCGGCAGCAGTAGTAGCAGTAGTAGTAAAAATAACTCTCGAGGACGATGGCAGCATCACGAATCTTCACTATCCTCTCATAGACGTCGAACTTTTGAAGACGAAAATCAGGACATGGATATCAGTCCCGGAGATTCCACGCCTACGTCCGAAGCTAGCTATTCGCATTCGAGTACACCAACTGCTGGTCTTACGCAGATAGGATCCCAGCATTCACAGACAAACCATGGCATAGGGGGAGGTAGCACCAGTACCCATACGACAACGACAGCTGTTTCGAGCAGTTGCGCGCCGCTATCATCGTCCGTAGTTGCATTGAACAACAACGTTAGTAACAATAGCGGCGTCATGACGGAGGGAGCAAACCACAATCTGCCGGTCCATTTGCCAAGAATGCTAACCAACGCTGGAGTGAACCAAATCGGGTTAACAAACAACACCCATGCAGCGTTAAATCAGCAACCTCCGCACAATGCCACCCCTTCGTCGAATTCATCGTCATCTTCATCGTCTGGCGCGAGTATATCGTCCCCATCTCTGCACCATACCGTGCATAGTGCCGGCGGCACCGCTACTTCGGTATTAACGTGTGCCCAGGCAAGTCCGGCCGACGTTGGGATGTTGAGTTCTAACGCTCCGGGGCCCCCATCATCGATAACGGTTTGTGTTTTGTCGTTGGAGTGTGAATTGTGATCCAGTGGCCAGTACTAACATGTTCCATTCGTCTGTGTGCTTTTTTGCAGTCCTCACAACAACACAACGTTTCGCATTCGCTGGCCCAGCAGCAGCAGCAGCAGCAGGGTGCTTCAATTGTTCAACAGATGCCTCAGGTGCAACAACCACAACCGATACATTCTCAACAGTTAGTTCAATCCTCTATACAGGTGTCGTCTGCTGGCAGTGGGACATCCATCAGTGTTACAACGTCGTTGGCAGGGCTGCCTAAAATACTTTCTCAAATCACGGGAAACAAATCCATTGAACACAACGACCTCAATCCACAGAAAGCTTTACAAACGATTAATAACGCATTAATGATGCAGTCTCGGCAGAATAATCACGGCACTATGCACGATATTAGCGGGAACAGCTCCACATTGATTAACATAAGGTAAGTTTTACACTGGGCGTCTAACAATAAGTTCCTATTGCGGTCTGCATCTCTGTAAGCGCGGTACGAGTGTGCCCTAACACGGCAATTGATAGTGCTGCGATGAAACAGTAAACGTTGGCGAAATGTTGTTGCTACATCATTTCTAACTAGCGCCAGACGAATCGCAACTTGTCCATCTGGTAGATTCTTACAGTTGTATGATCAAAGTTTAATTTTTGGTGTATGGGGCACGCTTATTTGGATATGGGCATGCGCCGAACTTCACACGGAGATCGAATCCCCGTCCGGATCACCTCGCCGTACGTGTAGGACTGAATATCCAGTTACGGGTAAAACCAAGTCAAGGAAATTAGTAATGACAGGTCGAGACCTTTCGATTTCGGTTGTAGTGCTTTTTTGCACTTAAGTTTTTGATATGCTTTGTAATTTTCTGTTAGTTCCATTTTCTGTGAATTACTTTGACTGTGGCACGTGCTGTCCATTGCAAGATCGACTTTAATTTGCTATAATATTAGACCTAAAATTCATAGAATGAATGAATGTGTACTCTAAAGCATATTGATTTTGAGGCATTGCCGCATGCAGTTGTAATGGGAAATGTTAACATGCTAATGGTTCTGGTGATCGTTTAAGATAATAGTTAAACGAATGGGTAAATAATGTCAATAATGTGATGGTGATAGAATGACGGCCGCGTTGTCTACATGAACGCGGTGCCATTGCTTATGTAAACACAAAGGGAATTGTATCAAATCCCATCCTGTGCTGTGTAAAAGTTAGTTGAAGATCTTAGGAAAACAATCCTATCTTTGACTGAATCAAGATATCGATTCCGTGACTCCGGTCCGCGACCGAAATTTTATTGAACTTTCTTGCCATTTTTGGTATGGCTGTAGCTAGTAAAAGTATCGGCAACAGTAGTTTCAAAATCGGATATAATAAGAGACATATTATACACATAGAGTTAAATGAACATGTTTTGGGAATTTTCCAATGGAGCACTGATAAAAACTCGATTGCATCAGCAGTTTGATTTCCTTATAATACTGAGGGAGTCGCCGTGGTTGTTGCGGCACCAGTGACGGAGCCCCGTCGGCTACCACGTATAAGTGGCCCGTAGAAAACGGGCCCTGTAAAAGTGGTGGAAGATGTGACAGCGGCGCCGGTTTTCAAACGGAAGGACTGGGGTTTAAACCTCATCTGGGCCGTTCCCTCACAGTGAGAAGTGACTATCCACCTATGCGGTATCAATAAGTCTAGTAAGCCAGAAATGGCGTGCATGATCTTTAGAGGTCGTTAGCCCAAGAAAGAAGAAGAAGAACTTCCATTTCGCCTAAGGTCCTTCATATGACTAATCGAGCTATGACTGCGTGGTATCCATCTTCATAAATACGTCAGGGCCTGGCTATCCAATTGCCGTGGTATAGCTTAGTCTGTCAAAGCAATAAATGATCGGCATGACCACACAGATCATTAAACCGAGCACAGAAAATTACCGTCGAACATTACGCGTGATGCCTTAAACAATCCTAAGAGAAACGTGATTTAATTGTGCCGTTTGAAATTCGGGTATTAAATTATTCTTGTGAAAAAGGTGACAACATTGCTTCCCTTCTTTAAACTCAACACCTATATCTGTGTGCTGTAATTTTATGTAAACCACTAAAATTTCCTTTCAAATTTATCTTTTTTTTTCAGAGATCACGCATTACAATCACCTCTCTACAATGTATCTAATTTATCACACCCTGTCCATTCGACGTCACTATCCATCGGATCTGGAAGTAATTTGAATCATAGTACACACCACAATCACTCAGCTAATAGTCATTGTAGTAGTCAATCGAATATGATGCACAACGTTGGTTTAGTAGGTTGCAGCAGTGGCGGTAACACAATTCTTACGGGCGATGGACCGCCAACACCTACACAGGAGCTAGAGTTGCCGTTAGTAGATCATAGAAAATGTGAGTAAACTTTCTTTCGAACAGCTTTTTTTTATGTTCAAACCAACTATTATTTACAAGGTTTACTGTGTCATTTTGCGATACGAATGGCATGTTTCGCCGGTTTTTACATGTATTTCCATTTCCTTCCGAATATATTTCGATAGCTTCCATATGATGTTTGGCACAAATGTCAAACCGAACCCAAATGAAATGCAAGCAAACCAATTTATGGAGGGTAGTGCATTTGTGAAAAGATTTTATACTTTAATAGTAATATTTTAATTGTTTTTAAATCATCTCACAAGCAGTTATCGCAAACTATTGGTTTGTACGCGCCAATCCTACGGAAGGATTTAAAATACATTCGGATAGAATAGAATTACTCGATGGAAATGGAAATACATATCAAGACTGACAAAATATACCGTTCAAATCGCAAAACGACTAGGTAAAGACTGTAATTATGTTGAATTTGACCTCCTGAAATATTTAATGTAACCTTAATGTACCTCCATGCTTGTTTTTGTGTTGTTGAAATTTTAGTAGACGGATTGGGAAGTACAGTAGTAACGACAGCTACGACTAGTTCCGTGAGCAGTTTGCAAAGTGTCATGGCGTCGTCTCAATGTGGACGATCCCAGGGCCCAAATTTAACGCCTAGTTTAGCAAAATATTTCCGAGCCGATCTTATATCTCACGTTACTGGATGGCCGTCAGAAATATTAGAGAAAACGGTAACTATAATAAGCATTAAGCACTCTAACGTGGGACTCCAATAGACAACACATTGCGAATAATGTTCTTCTACATTTCAGATTCAAAAACTGTCCGAAGAGGCACACATTTTAGGGGATTTACAGTGCAGCAAAGTATCCGCAGAATTGAAATGTGCCAGAAGTTTAGTTAGGATAACCGAAATAACTGCAACACTGCAGGAACAAAAGTATGTATTTCTTTCACATCCACAATAGCCACAAAGTGCATGCATAAATGTAGCGGCCATATTTTGGCCATTTTGGTAACACGGTGTTTGAACTATTGAACTACTGCTACATCAAACATTTATCCAATGTTGAGTTTGATTGATTTTCTTCTTCAAAAAAAGACGCCAACCCTCGTTGCTAATAGTTAGTTGCATTGTAGTTTTCGTTGTATCAAATAGCTAGTCGACTTACAAATTGAACGAGTAGAACTGTCGAACAATTTTGCTTAAAACGTGCGAGCCGTAAATCATATGAAAATAATACTCCTTTAACCAAGCAAAATCTATCTAAAAAGTTTTTGAAAGCATTGGCCACTTTTTTCGCCTTGCGTGGTCAATCCACATGCACCAAATGTGGGATCGTTTCTGTTACAATGGTTTTTTTTTCATATTGTTTAGATTACATAGATTAACTGTTTTCTGAATCGTATTGTTCTCGATCGGAAAATATCATATTCCTTGGAGAGAGAGCCAATAGAGCCATTCTAGAAATAATATTTTGCCAGCTGGAGGCTGACAAGCCCAGCTCCGTTTGTACACTATTACCCACCGATTGTACACTATTGGGCTTCGAATCTTTGGCTTCTCATCGACCCGTACGTAATGTGCATCCTTCTTGGTGATACCTGACTCACCTGTTCTCCTTTTCCTTATCTGGTTTTATGTAGCTTCTCGTTCTTTTCGGTGCCGTTCTACGGCTGCTCTCTCACCCTTTCGCCATACTTAGCCAGAACGACCAGAACGATGCGTTGCTACGTTGTTTCAAGAACTTAAGGATCTGCGTTGTGTTCCAATCAACTCTTTCAACTTTTTGATTCTATCGCATATATATGCTTCTCCTTACATTGGCTTAGTGAACTATTATAACTGGGGTAGTCCGGTATATGGTATTACAGAATCATTTGCAACGTACAATTAGATATAAATTTAACTTAATTTCGGAGAGGAACGACTTTGTTTAACTTTTCATTCAAATTTAATGAACAGGAATCAACTATGTAACGAGTCGTTGGTGTAAAGAGTGATAACAGTTAACGTTTTAAGATGGTTGGCTGTAAAGTAAATAAAACTTGCCAATAAAAAGCCGCTCTTGTTGATAGCATTAAAAGCTTTTTATGTGCATGATACAAAAAAAAAACATTTCATTATCATTAACCGACTAATACAACGTTAGTACCTATTGACAATTGACACGAATGACGGTGGTGTACATGTTTCAGTTCTTCAGCCTTTCATCTTTTGCGAATATTGTAATTTAAGAAAGCAATGTATTAGTCATTCTGTAGACACCTATCTATACTTCATATACATGAAAACACTTATTTCAATTGCTTCTTTCAATTTCAGAATAATGTATCTACGGCAGCAAATCCGTAGACTAGAAGAATCCAAATCGGAAAACTCATTCATGTCATCAGATGATCTATAGCATATAGGTAAAACCTTGGAACGCATGTCCAGCCGGATATAGGAGTGCAAAGAACATGAGCAGCCGAATATGCGGTTAAAAGATTATAATTCAATTAAGAAAGATTTTAATGTAAGAAATAATAAGCTGTCAGACACACCATAACGATGAAAACATTCAACTGATGTGCTTATAAATACATACATACTATACTAGACGCAGGCTGTTTCTTATACAATAGTTTTACTAAAGTGTAGCTAAAGTAGCGTGTCCCCCATGACAAATATCACTTTGTAGTTTTGTTTAATGCGACTGATTTTAGGAAGAAAACAAATTTCGTCTACTTTACGGTTACCCTAGCCAACAAACAAGAATGACAATGCTATTGCCTTAGACTTCATGCGCTGTGGACCAAAGAAGCAACGGCGTGGAGATTTTATATGTAATTGAAAAATAATAACATTTTTGTTAGTAACTATAAATCTGCCGACCAACTCAATGCAATAGACCTTTTGGAATTACGAACCCTTGCCTTCCTGCGTTCAAATGTCCAATGTCCGGTCACTTATAAATGGATTGGACGTGTAAGTAATACCTCCTAGCTTGGCTTTCAATATATCTTTTCAATGTTAGGCCATGGTCGGATTAAGAGACTGAAAGTGCAAATATCTAATATAAGTACTTTAAAAACAAGAACCTGCTCATTGCCAACATTTTACACGTTCCGGAACGTTGAAATCCCACGTCCAGCTGCTAATTGATTTCTCCACTCTACATCTTGCTTCGTCGATTTTAAATATCGTGTTACTTTTTGCGAGTGACCGACACAGATAGAATTTGTTATATTCCGTCTGTTCCGATTATTTTACTACGTGTAAGCAAGTAACGAAATCACAAATGGCAGAACAAGACCACCCAGGGTTGTAGTGCAAAGGGTACAAGAATCCTCATCCGCTGGATAATCCAATAGTAATGGTTTGTTTCTAATATTGAGAATATAACTTTTGTTTTTTTACATTTTTTGTTCTACTTTATCGGTATTTTGGCTTTAGTTCGTATAATACATTCGGCTTCCTGTACTTTTTACAACTCCTCAAGACTGTAATAACGAAAATGCGGAGACTCGGCATCTAGAGGTCACATATCTCGTTTGCGGAAGACTTTACGGTTCCAACGTTGTTGTTTTTTTTTGGATAATAATATTCTACGATTCATACGGGTTGCTGTTCCGATCTGTCAAATAGGCGTTTATTCTTTTCAACACATTACATAATTTGCATTCTATTCATGTTTCTTCATTCAATCTCCACTACTGTTTTCCATGCTGCATTCGGAACGGGATGCGCGTGCATCGCAATCAGAGATGTTTTGGCTGCGGAATATGGACAGAAATGAGTTATATAATGCCGCTCTTTCGTATGACATTTTACAGTCGGCAAGCACCTACCGATTGCGTCGAAATGATGTAATGAAGATCGTACGGCAACCATTCTCCACGGTTTAGTGGTATTTGTAGTTTCGGTGGTGCTTCAGCTTGCCGTAGTTAATAGTGTAGAAGAACACCATACCACCGACGATAACTTGGAAAAACGGAGCAATACCAGTTCGCTTCGGCTGCATGTACTTGTGCTGCCATCTCCAAAAGGCACGGCTGAAAACTCCAGCCACGGCACGCGGGTTCTTATCCCGGCGTCCAAACCAAGAGCCAAGCTCGCTCAGCTTTACTTGGCCGAACGGGGTATCGGGCTTTCCATAAAAGCGTGCCGGATCGTACGGTCCATGGACCTTCGGATTATATTCCGCAGGATAATCGCCGATAGCCATGTTGTTTTTCCTTTCCACAGCCCCTGTGCTCAAGCTCTTGGTTGGTGGTAGGCTTTGGCAAACGAAAATAATTGTTGATCAGTTACAAGATGAATTATCTATCTATACGCAAAGAATTGTAGTACAAAACTCCAAATCAGGCCAATATTTAACTTACTTTTTTACGGCGCTAAGACTTTTCGTGGCGCAAGGGTCGAAGAAATTCACAAGACCGATTAAAAAAGTTGTCAAATAGCAGGTTCCGACAAAGGTGCCGACACTGACATTTTGCGCACAAAGTAAATAGAGACAAGATGCTCGGTTTTATTTGACATTTGGGTGAACAATTCATAGTGCAACTTTCCGAGTACAACAGAAAGGTATTTGGTATCAAGTGGTGGGCGGCCAGACACAGCGAAATAAAGTTAGAAGAAAAATCTGCAGATAACGTTTGGTAAAATTGTTTTGGTGGTCTGCTTGATTCGACCAACCCCCGTTTGCTTTGACAGATTGATGTCGGATTTCGTCATCGTTTTGTGACAAACGGGCGTTATTTAAGCTACTGTATCGATGTTGGTCATCGATGAGGTAGTTAAGCCCTGCCTACGGTGCGTCGGTATGGATGGGATTTAAATCATGGCGCTGCGGTGTGAAGATCGGCGCTGCTGTCGCTTCGGCCACCGGAACGCTCCAAACAAGACATCAGATATATAAAATAAGAAGGGTTATGTAAATGTAGTCATATAAAGAAAGATTCACCTTCAAGTAATACCGTTGAATTGTGCTAGTTTTGATGTTTTGTAGTATAGGGTAACGGAACTGCGTGATTAAAGCAGTATGAACAGATACTCAACGAGCTGCCATGTATCTTTGAGAACTGCAAATAGTCACGGCTAAAGTCTGAATGGATGCCCCCCCCCCCCCCCAACTCACGGGCACTCATTTTTGCAACTGAGTTACCCAAAAGGGACTTTTTTCTATAATTATTTATTCATTTATTATTTTTAATTACTTTGAATAATTATTTAAACGATTTCTCACATTTTTGCTTAACTTTTACCTAAATTTAAGGTAACTCCGAAGCGAAAAGTGAGTACCGTGAGTGGGGGGGGGGGGGGGGCATCTATTTAGACTTAAGCCCACTTCGCAATGATAGTTGTTCTTCTTCTTACTATTTTTTTTTCATTTTCCTGAAGAGAAACCCGAAACTGACAAGACGCACACATACACTCTCACAACCGGGTGTTTCATACCCGGTGACAGGCCGTTTCGACCCGTTTTTGACCAAAACGCGACCCGATTGCGCACTGGGTACATTTGCTGTATTTTGACAGATCGAAGCCATACCTCACTTCAATAAATCTTGTACTTTGATGACATGCTCTGCCAGTCTGTTTGTATGCGACGCCCGATCTTTCATTCTTTGGTGTGCGCGCTTTTGAGAAAAGTATCCTTTGTGTAAAAACTGTTGCTGATTAATATAAGTGATTGCTTCACTTTGCAATTATGTCGAAGCATAAAGTTTCGCTAGAATGGAAGAAACGTGTGAAAACGGAATACATGAGAATCCGGCAAAGCAAGCGTCATAAAAAGGTGGACGATGTACGTTCAGCTTGGAATCGGAACAGGTAGCGTCAATCGACTGATCTCCCACAAGAAGATAACCGAAAAGGCTAATGGAACGGAACATCTGATTTACAGGCAAGCATTGCTGGACATGCTCGTTGCGGAAAACGACACATGGCTGTCAACGAATGCTACATGGGTCCAATGCGAAGTGGAGCAGCTGCCCCATGTCCATTGCATGAAGAAAGCGGAGGTGATTGACCAAGAAGGTAATCATCAAAATGTACCGATCCGCGTTGTCAATGCAGTAACGACGATTCCAACCATGTACACATGGGCTCCGACGCAACAGAATTTTATGGTAGAAGACGAGACTGTCCTGCACAACATACCGTACATGGGCGATGAAGTGCTCGATAAAGATGGATCATTCATTGAAGAATTGATTAAAAATTACGACGGGAAGGTGCACGGCGATAAAGAGGACAGCATTGATGACGCCATGTTTGTTGAATTGGTACACACGCTGATGCAGTACACAAACAAACCAACCAATGCAGACGAACTTCCCTCCAATTCTAAAGCCGCTACGGTTGAAAAGATTCCAGTTGTTATCGTTGAGCAAGCCGCTGTTCCAAAAGTCCAAGCAACGAGGAAAGGGGTAAAAGAGAAAGAACACGAGGAAAAGTTGGACGACGCGGATGTTAAACCGAACGTGCAAACAATATCGTCGAATTTGAACGAGTTGGCGAGAAAGCAGGGTGCACCAAGCGTGCGAGCGTTTCCACCGGCTATTATATTTCAGGCTATCAGTTCCCAATTTCCGGAAAACGGCACAGGAGAAGAGCTGAGAGAAAAGTACTTCGAACTAACGGAGCGCGTTGATCCGGAACGGCCACCCGAATGCACTCCGAATATCGATGGACCACGGGCGGAATCGGTGTCGCGAGAGCAAACGCTTCATTCTTACCACACACTTTTCTGTAGACGGTGCTTCAAGTATGACTGTTTCTTACACCGTGAGTATGCAAGTACGCCTATAACAGTATCATCGAATCATAAGCCTTATTTTTCTGAACTGAACGTAGTGAAAAATCTCCCTTAATCTCATCCCCCTTGCTTACATCACGTTTGCAAATCGAGTAACAGCAGTATCAATGAAAGCCTTATAACCAATTGGGTTCGTTCCGTAATGTGCAGGACTAAAGATCCAACTACGGATTAATTAAGGCTCTCGACGAGATCGATGGCCTTTGACTAAGCCTCATCTGTTGTCCAGCCTCGGATCTGATAACATAGGTCCTGTTTAAAAAAATTTTGCAACTAGTTGAATCTATACGATATTGAACGAGTTCCAACCGTTCCAGAGCCACTTTACAGCAGTAAGTTGGCACCATATACTTTTAGGCTCCTTCTCGAGCTATAGAATCTGCAATAGACATTCTGGCTGAAAAGCTTTTCGGACGCTGTTTAAGTATGTTGGAAAACCCCTGCTTCACGAAATACTTCCCGTGCACCGTCATCTGCTCATTCAGAGTGAATCTCAAAAAGAAAAAAAGGGAATTTACAGAGGATTTAATGTGCGAGATAGGAATATTGTTAATATTATAAGATCAATTTTGCTATTTGCATGTATGTCTTTTTTGAATCTGAACCATGAAAGGCAGCAGACAAGCGGTTTTCAACAACAGCTTTTCTCCAACTAAAATAGTCAACTTTGAATGGTAGAGTAGTATCACTTACAACAAATTTTATTGTTTTTTTCTTTCTTTTCAAACGAATTTACAAAACTATAGGTCTGCAAGCCTGTCATCCTGGGCCAAACCTTCAGCGACGCAGGTGGCCGGAACTGAAGCCCCCGGGAAAACCATGCAGTGACACGTGTTATTTGCTGTTGGTAAGATGCTTCTGGTTGAGACACGTTGCTGCCAGTGTTTGAATCTCACGTCTTCACAAATTTACGATTGAACTGCAGGATGGCATCAAGGAGCAGATATGTTTGGACAACACAAGCAAATCCCCTGCGATGTTGGACTCGGGAAATGAGGCATGCTCGGAAGATAGCAACGATAGCAGCCACTACAGCAAGGATGCAACGTTCGCAAAATCTGGCAAAAGTGGCAGCAATTTGTTCGAGATATTCGACGCTAAAGACACCGAATGGAATGGTTCGGATAAATCATTCTTCCGTGCGTTGCAAAAAACCTATCTCAACAACTACTGCGCCATTGCCGAGGCAATGCTGGCCAAAACTTGTACGCAGGTGTATCAATTTGCGCAGCAGGAAGCGGCCGCCTTTCCACCGATTGAGCTAAACAAGGACAGCACCCCGCCGCGGAAGAAGAAGAAGAAGCATCGCCTGTGGTCGGTCCACTGTCGTAAGATTCAGTTGCGCAAAGAGTCCAGCTCGAACCATGTTTACAACTATTCGCCCTGCGACCATCCGGGGCAATGTGACGCAAACTGTCCGTGCTACAGTGCACAGAACTTTTGCGAAAAGTTTTGCAACTGTAGCAGTGACTGCCAAAACAGGTTCCCTGGATGCCGGTGCAAGGCCCAGTGTAATACGAAGCAGTGTCCCTGCTATTTGGCCGTGCGTGAATGCGACCCGGACCTTTGCCAGACGTGTGGAGCGGAACACTACGAAATTGGCAAAATTACCTGCAAGAACGTCAGCGTCCAGAGAGCTTTGCGTAAGGATACAAAAATACCTTTACACCACGTACGCACGGAAGAGGGCAGAAAGTGATATTAATTTTCGCTCTAACATTCGCAGATAAACACCTGTTAATGGCACCATCGGATGTGGCTGGATGGGGAATTTTCCTTAAGGAAAGTGCACAGAAAAATGAATTTATTTCGGAGTACTGTGGAGAAATCATATCGCAGGATGAGGCGGATCGCCGTGGCAAGGTGTACGATAAGTACATGTGCAGCTTTCTTTTTAATCTGAACAACGGTAAGTAATGGCCGGTGGTAGAGAAGTGTGCGCATATGATCTATAATGCGTCCGAGAGTACGAGCGATACTAAAAACCACTCGAAAATTTCCAGATTTTGTTGTGGATGCCACCAGAAAGGGGAACAAGATACGTTTTGCCAACCACTCCATCAATCCAAACTGCTACGCCAAGGTGATGATGGTAAACGGTGACCATCGTATCGGCATCTTTGCAAAACGTGCCATACAACCGGGAGAGGAACTATTCTTCGATTACCGTTACGGTCCAACGGAGCAGCTGAAGTTTGTTGGGATTGAGCGAGAAATGGAATTCCTTTAGATGCTCAGTACATAATTTTGCTTTTTTTAAAACTCTGACGAAGAGTATTCCGTGTCGAGTGGGGTGTTTGGAGTGTTCGTGGTTCACAATAAGAAACACTGATTGTCAGGTTGCGTTGATAGATTTTCTTTGCGATGTGCTTTGCATTGCTAGACAAAAATGGTAATTCTAAAAATGTAAAGCAGGCATACTAACCTAAGCCTTGCGATTTTAATAGTCTTATTATCAGTCCTACATTTATTTTCAAATTTACAATAATGATATTTTTTCCATTTTTGTCCTAGCAGAGTAACTATTTCAGTTGGCTACATAATGGCTACTAGCAGGAGGATTTTGCTTCAACTTGCTACATTGAAATAAGTTGTGTTTTTCGGTTTTCAATTAAGTCATTCTGCTCCCAACAGTCCCAATTTGACAATAAATTTTAGTCTTTTCCTTACTGTTTCCACTAACAGAACTCAAATGCTCTAAGTCACATTTTTCATGCACGTTCTGCACGTACTTTCTATAGGAACGAATGATTGGTTTTGGTTTGGTTTTTTTTTTAACTTGTTTTCTTCCTTGGCTCTACAACCACAAGAGACAAGTCAATTAGGCCTTAACCTCCAGATAGCCTTACCGGAATAATATTTTTACTTTTTGTCGAATAGAACGGTCGTATTGCTGGATTTGTTTTATTCCATGTAACAATTGAAAACTCGATACAATACCACAATTTGTTTTGTTGCGATCAGAAATCTAAATCTTCGGTGTGATATTTGAAACAGCTTTTCACTAGTACTTCAGCAATGCCAGTTCTTGAACCTGAGTCATCTGTCTACATCAATCATCAGTTTATTGCTAAACAAAAAGGAACATTTCCAATACTCTTATTTGCCGCTGAAAGATACATTAAAATATATGAGAATTACCGTGTACTGGCAAGCTTTTCGATGTACCTTTAAAACAGTCCCAGATGGACCTTATCGTAGATAAAGGCATTTTTATTTCTGGCAAAACTAAAATCCGTTACACACTTGAACGTCCCAATTATAAATAAAAATATCTATAAATAGAAAACCAACAAAAAAAAAAGACATAACGCGCGAGGGCGAGACAAGCTTTTAGATGAATCTAGAGTCTTCTCTAGGGTTAATCTTTTTATTGTATCATAAGGTTATTGAGCACATCTTCACTCTGGTAATTATTGTACTCAATAGTCTCCACGTCCTGCAGCGCCGTCAGTACAGCGCGTTCCATTTCCAGCAAAATTGCTGGTTTTTTGTACTGGAAACATATAGCACATATGTATGGTCGTATGCATAAAACGGACATATAATAGCGACCGCAGTAGGGTCACTGTCATTCATACATACCGTTATTATAAGGGTGCAATTTTTATGCACCACCGACAAATCATCCTGTTTTGTGACGATATTGCACCGTTTAAATTCCGGCACTTCTATCCTTTTGAAGTACTTCTTGTTGGAAGTTCTCACGACTATGGCGCCATCATTTTCGTCACACGTTACCATATAAGTGGAAAGGGGATAGGGTAAATTTCTGATTCGCCATTCAATAGCGTTTCGTGTAACTCTTTTCGCTAGCGTTGGTTCGGAACAAGATTCCTTCAGCATCAGCTCATTTTCCTTCAATCCCACAGGTATCGATTCACCAAGCTCAATTATCCATTCCTCTTTTTGCATTAAAACTGTCTTATTTTTCCATGCACGTCTCAAGACCACTCCAGTATCGGTACTGTATTCCTCAGCCATTTCCCTACCATCAGGAAACCGATAGTGCACCTTGCGTACGTTTCCATGTATGATGGACGATTTATCGGCACTTTTCACCAATGCCAGCCAGCTTTCGTATGACATGATGATAATTAGTGACGAGAAAGTAATTGCGAATTCGTCTGTGCTATACCGAACCGAACGATGAGCTGTAGTGAAGGACCGTGTTAAATTTTTGGGCATTTAAGCTGGACTGAAGATACCGAAACTTACTTCATAGCCTTCTGTAGGTAGAGTATTTCACGAAAAGCTGATGTTCTGTTTTGCAGCAAGATGCCGAGACTTGTTTACACAGAAAATGCATGGCAACAACCACCCTCCCGCGCGCTCTGCACAAACATCTCACACACATGGTGTTGACAGTTGGTTGACCCAGCTAACAAAATATGAAAATGACAGATGCATCAGTTAATATCAAATAATTTGACGCGATGTTTTTGTTTTTGTATGGTCTGGTTGTATTGCTTGGACTTGGACTGTTTATTTTCAGCAAATCAAGTTTCTATACAAATAACATTGAGAGGCTTTGGTCTACCGTTTCCATAAGGGTAGAATGTCCGGGTTCTCTACCATCTCGTGTGAAAACGGCAAGACAAAACTAGATTCAAAAGCGACAGGACTTGACAGTCTTTCACCAGCACTCAAAGTAATCCTTATTCGGGTAATACGATGTTGAATATGTTCATCATAGTAGGTTTTTATCAAGTATGAAATATCCCTTCTTTGGCTCAAAAAAACTTCTTCTTCTTTGGCTCTACAACATTTAAAGGTCTCGGCCTGCCATTTCTCGCTTCTAAGACTTAATTGTATCCGTAGCTGGATGTTTGGGCTGGGCCGTCCGATCTGGATGGGAGTTGAACCCCAGCCCTGCCGTGTAAAGACCGGCGCCGCCATACCATCCCCTAGGAATGAAATTATATAGCATGATAACTCCCAACGCCATCGTTTGAGCGAATGGTGTAAATTCACTTAGAAATTGAGAAGAAGCTGAGACTAGATACGGATAAGGCAAGTATGGGTAACAAAATCGAAGGATCATTTCAATGAATTTTCTGTCCAAAACTGACGAAGTCGAAAGAAACATGCTCAGACGCACGTTAGGTCCCATAAGTGTGATCGGACAATAGAGGAGCCGCTACAAGGATGAAATTTACAACCTGTGACCCTACTATGGCGCAGCGAAACAGACTCGCCCGGATCTCCCGTGAAATAACCATGTCATGAGAAAAGCATCGGACAACCAAACTCGTGAATTTCTAGTTGCTTAAATTTAAAAGAGGAATTGGACCTTTTATTGCAAATCCCTTAAAGTCCTTTTAGGCCGTACACATAGATAGAGGATGGTATGGTGGGACCAACTGAAGTGATGAGGTTGATACGTGCTAAAGAACGGCTGGGATAATGGATTGACAGACGACGGCGCTAGGCCGTCAGCGATATCGAGGATTCCCAAGCCACACCAAGACCGGGAAGTGCTTCTAGCGTCCTATAAGTAATTATCTAGGTAGTAAGTAACTAAGTAACCAAACAGGTAAGTGATAAACAACCCGTTACGGGTAAACTAAATCAAGGAAGCCAATAATAGCAGGCCAACGTCTCATGAGGTTGTCGAATCAATGAAAACGAAAAATATGAAGCAACATGTATTTCATATTAGTTAGCAAAAAAAAATTGAATTGTAGAAATAGCGAGCCTTCATCTAAAAGAGGCCCAAAATTATAAAAAGCCGGACCTGTAGGCAACCTTCATGTAACTCGTGTTAAGCACCAGCTATCATGTCTTCGTCGGTTGCCATGGTAAATACAAATTTCAAACATTTTGTAGCAACACATAGCGTGAATGAAAACACGGTCAAATGCCCTGCCAGTACAGTAACAACACTCGCACTCCTTGGTGTGAACAATACAACAACATACAAATAATCTTGAGGAACATTTGACAAACGGTAACTATAGCTACAAATACTTGTTAATATTTGTTGCTAGTTTAAGGAAGCTGATATTGGAACAGGGCTGTGAGAATATTTTTTGTAAATTTCTGTAAGCTTGTTGGCTGTTGATAAACGTCGCGAAAGGAACCAATTTTCAATAATAGTAAAATTCGTAATGTAAAACGCTTTACTCGACTTGGAAGGCTGGTGTGTTTTGAAACGAAGTACACATTCAGGCGCATGCGTTTTAGTACATGTTCTAATTCCTTACCAGGACGAGGAAAGACGTGTTGTTATTATTCTTCTTAGGCAGGATCCGTAATGCCTCTGAAGATGAGAACGTTTTTCTACCACTCTTCAGTGATGAAGTAAAAACCAACATTTTGCAGTGAGGAACAAACGTATTTTGCAATCCGCTAGAGAGGTTTCGCAACGCGTATAGTATGTGTGGTTAGTTTAAGAAACGCTTGATTACTTGTTTGCACTCTTTAAAACTGTGTAATAAAAGGCTGATAGTACAGTCTGATGTTCAGAAATCAGTGACCGATAAACCATTGTTGGATAATCATGGCTACTCCATCATATAATACTGGGTTCACGCAACCAGAGGAAGAAATATTCTATTCGACGTATGAGCCGACAAAAGAAGGTAGGAGAAATACGCAAATTGCTCTGTGCGGATGCGAAATGAAAGTTTTTATCGTCGCTAATTCAGAGATATGCAGTATTTTCTTATTTTTTTCTAATCTACGGCAAATCAAAATCACATCTTTGCATTGCTCAATCACATCAATGCTTTGACTTTGCATTGCTACATTAAGAGGTTGCTTCACATTGTTTTTCTTTTCTTATTTTCATGTCCGTCTCCAATTTTGATGCCAATCTGCAATCCGATACAAAATCGTGCAACAGAAATTATAGAATACGCAGTGAAAATCGGCATAGATCCCGAAAAGGAAGCCCACATAATTTATCTTGCACGGCAAGGATTGCTACACCCCTTGCCGGAAAACTGGAAACCATGGTACGTAGAATGAATGAATGTGCATGAAGTTTTCTAAATATTATTGGACTTATGGTCTTAACGTTGACTAGCCATCAAATAACATCATTTTGCAATGCGAGCTATGTATTACAGATGCATATGTAGTAGTACGATGTAGTGACTTCATTTTCGGAAAAGAGAGTACATAAGGAATGAAATGCCAAAGAAACCGACAGCTGGTTTTCCAGCTGATGAGAGAACATACGTATGGATTGAGTTTTTTTTATTGCGTTATTAGCTAGTTTCACTAGGAGATTTGAACGTTGAAAATCGTTTGAGCGAATGTTTGTGATATAGAAATTCATAATAATCGTATGAATTGAGGACGGATTTTTTCTATTATGTTGTATAATGTAAAGATTTAGATTTGAAGTGCCAGTGTTTCTGATTCTTTGTCTTAGCAGTACAGCCGATGGAGGTTTGGGCATACCATTACTGGTTTCCTTGACTTAAATTACTCACAGCTGGACTTTTTGTCTGCTGCGTACTGGTGGCCCGTCCGAGTGGGATTTGCTACCGGCGTCCGGTCGTGAACCGGGCGTGCCGCTACTCTGTTGGGATTAGAATATCGACAGGACGTAGCCGCGCCCATACACCGGGGCATATATACAGCAATGGGGGGTAATTTAAAGCCACAGAAAGCTAATCATTCAGGAAAACCTATTCAAAACCAGCTACAAGATAGAGGTAAATCGCAAAATGATTGCTGACTCATAAATTTATGGTATGATTGAATTCCATGGGAAAGTTACACATCTTTCGGTAAGATACCTTTTTAAAAATATTTATTGGATATTAGCCAACAAGAATAACACTGAATGGACTAAAGGTATATCCCCATCGTAAACTGCGGTTTCTCGCTGGACAACGACCAACCAAGACACCGAGTGTCCTGCTTCCGCGAATAAAAAAGAACTTAGTTACACAGGTTTTTAAAAATTATTGGATTATTCTCTCTCACTTTATCTCTCTCTCTCTCTATTTATTTCTTCCCATCTTTATTTGTTGTTATAGTTACAGCAAGCAAGTCAAAGCATACTACTACTATGATCGGATTACAAAGAAATCACAATGGGAGCATCCGATTGATGTGTTGTATCGTGCGAAAGTGGTTGATGCTAGGAAGGCCCTAGCTGTTGACCGATCCGATTCTACGTCGTTCGGTGATTCTGGGTTTCGCAGTTTAAAATCCAACAACAATAAATCCAGTGTCGCTTTTAACGCCAATGATCAACATAATGTGAAGGACCCGGATTGTGGTGGGAGCCTTACTCCGGCAAACCAACAACAGCACAAGGGCAACAAAACCAACCAGGATATAAAGAAGACGGAACAGTTGGCTGCTGCTGCTGCTAGTGCCACTAATTTCACCGCGTCGAGTGCCATTGATGAAAGTGATTCCAACAAGGAGAACAACAGCCAAGATGCTGCTGTCGGTGCCATGAAACACAAAGGTAACTGTGATTCAGAGATCGCTTTGACGAAGAAGCTTTCATTTAACATGGACAGTAACAGTGCTCATGAGGAGAACAGTGAGGTTAAGGAAACCATAAAAATGGCAAACGAAGGTAAAATGAGCTCATCGCTGTACGGGGGATTCACCATCACCGGAACGGGGTCGCAGTTTTTAAAGTCAAACAAAAAGCTTGAGTTCGGAAGCATGGATTTAGGGCGCAAGCCCGAATCAGAGATGAAAGGCATTCTGCGCGACACAAGCTTGAGTTACGTGCGCTCGAAAAGCACTCCCAATGATGATTCTGGAAATGATGAGCGGAAAAGTGTACGCTTTGATATTGATATCAATACTGTAAGGTCAGCAAACGAAATGAAAGCAGGGATGATAGATGCTGATACGACGCTCGGTCAGAAATATGATGATGATGACGATGACGATGACGAAGCAGTCGGCAACGTTTATGGAACTTATGGTGGGGACGAGCGCTTGGAAGACCACGATAAAGACGAGGACGTCAGTGGGGATGGACTGAAGCAAAGTTCTTCGGAATCATCGGAACCAGGTTCGGAGGTATTAACAGGAGTTGGTTTAACGATCGCAAATGAAGGCAAACCCATTTCTAACGCAGCAGTAGCATCAATACCAAGAGCAATGAACAATGCTGTACCGGACGATCCAGAGCTGGATTCGCTACGATTTCTCCGACATTCAATCGACCAGGAACGGGAACGCTACAAAGCGAAACTGGAAGAGGAGTTGCGGTCTCTCGCCCAACAGGAAGAGAGCAAACTTCAAACCGAGCTAACCAACGAGCGCAATCGATACGAAGAACTGCTCTCGAAAGAAAGGCTGCGCCTTAAGGAGCAACATCAGCAAAATATTGATGAAATCAAAGAATTTTATCAGGCAAAGCTAAACGAACTGAAGGCCGACTATGAAGAGGAAAATAACAAAGAATATGCCATGTACCAGGAGACATTACAGGAAGAGTTCGATCGGCGCGTGAAGGAAGTGACAAACACGCACAAGGTAACGATGGCCAATTTGCAAAAAAATCACGATGAAATCGTCGAAGAACTGGAGCGTGATTTGAAGATGGAAGAGGAGCTGCTCAAAAAAGAGCACAGTACCAACCTGTCGGAGATCAAAATCAAATTAACGCACGAGCTGGAGATGGAACGGCAGCGTATGCGAGAGACCGGCGAGGACCGGCTGTACGAGAAGGTGCGCTGCGAAAAGCGTTTGTTGGAGGACAAGTACAAATGTTTGAAGGAAAAGTATACTCGCCTGAAGACGGATGTTCGCATTTCCCTAGAACGCCGCAAGAAAAGGCGTGAACAGCAGCAACAACAGCAGCAGCACAGTTTGCTCAGCAACAGTTACGAAACGGACGATCGCACCAACTCCAAACCATTGCCATCATACTCCTACGAGATTGGAAAAGGCATGTCCGGATCATCAACGACAGCCAAACATATGACGATGTCGGAGAAAATGATGCTCAGCCACCCATCCCAAGCCGTGCCCTCCAAACGAATGCTCGCCACAGCCGATGGTCATGGAGTCGAACTAAAACACAACGTGCTACACTCCAACGGCGCTGCTGGTCCGGTAGAAGCCCGCAAATCGGCCTTCTTGCTGAACAATACCAATAACAATAATAACAATACTCTGAAACATCAGGTTGACGATTCGAGCCAAAGTGAGACCCGCTACTCGAAGCACTACTTCCAAGTGAAGAACATATTCGGCAGCATTCAGCATGAGGATAACTTTAGCTCCGACTCCGAGTTCCATAAAATGAGTTGCGACAATGGAGGAGTGGAGAATTCCTGCAGTAGTTCCTTTACGGGTGCTGTCTCGGCAGCCGCACGTCCAAAGCGAAAGATCTTCACAAAAACCAAATCATCTTCCACCTCGAAATTGAACTCGACTAAGCACGAGCGGGAGCCAGGCACCAAGGCTTACACGCCCGTGGAAGCTCTACGCATACAACTTAAGAAGCTGGAAGAGTTGGAGGACCAAATACCGGACTGTAATCTCGATGCACCGTACCATTTGCGATATCCATTTATTAATAATATAACGAACGTCGACAACTTGAAGCCAAACGCTGCTAACGCTTGTGTGCACGGCGAAACAGGTGAAGCTGAAACAGCGACCACTACCGACCGAAGCGAGTTAGAGTTCTTCAAGCATCGCATTCTGCTCGAACGAGACTCTGTGACGCGAGCGAAAGAATCGTTGCGTGCACAGAAAAATATATTCAAATCCAAACAACGTAACGTTGCGGTCAAGCATGCAACTAAGAACAAGCAAACGGTGGATCAAATATTTCATGTAAGTACCTAGAGAAAACACTTCCTACCCTCTTTCGTAGGTATATAGTGTAGTATCTGTTCTTTTTTCGTTTTGCTTTTTTTTTAATACAAAAAAAACGTATGGTAAGACACGTTCGGTTTCTGTAGCTTAAAATATAAGCAATAAAATTATGTACATCGCCTGAGCTCATCTGGGATAAGGTGCCCTTTCATGGTTTGGAGAAGGATATGCCTCCAAACCATCGTGAATTGTATTAATTTTTGTAATTTAGGTTTTAGCAATACGGCCAGGCCGTTCTTGATGAAGAAACAAAAAATATGTACATCAGTGCCGACCAGGCACGGCTATGGTTAAGCGCGGAGTACCAATTTTTTTACCACATGTAACCAGTAGTCGCTTCCGCCTAAGGAAAGCGAACATGAACGTAGAACGTGTGCGTTGTACGTGTTTTGATGTACCTATTAAAATGCACTGTTAAGAACAATTAAACGACTAATGTACAATTAAAACCCTCGACCAGACATGGCATGGATGGACATGGATAAGTGTGTCCTGGATGAAAGTCACGGAAACCAGAGTTGTTTGGGCAACACCTTGCGAGGTCGTCGTTAAGCTTTCAGAAGCATAAATACAAAAAAATATATGTAAGTTTATATGGGAGTCACAGAAAGCCAGAAACGGCAGGTCGAGACCTTTCGAGGTTGTATTGCCAAGGAAGGAGAAGCTTATATGGGAAGGATTTCGATACACGAACGCACGGGCGGTAAGTTCTGCTGTCGAACTCCCAGCCTCAAAGACGCTGAATGCTGACGACGATGTAGGCCCTGTTTGTTAATCGTTTATTCATTGAAGCTTTCAGTCTCTGAGACCTCATCCGTCTCCTTTGGCGTAGAAGGTCCTCCACGTACAAGTGCATGTAAAAGTTAAATGGAGTGAAACGAAGTGAAAATCGTAAGAGTTTGCGCTAGATAGTCTGTAGATGGTGTCGAGACATATAGACACTTAAATCAGCAGGGATGAAAGTCGTATAATGAAGCCAGCAGGTGAACGTTGTTCTTTCTGGTTTCTGTGTGCGTCATCAAATACGTACGTTTATACAGTGCTAAACTATCAGCAGCAGCTATTTCAAGAACACTAATCTATAAAGGATCATCTATATCAAGCTGTACTTTTTTATTTGCTATTAATATTTTTATTTCTATAAGGAGTTTGACTTATTTTAGTCTTGTCATTCATTCATCTAACAGCTGTTCCTTTTATCGTATCATTCGACAATACATTTTCTTTAGCATTAATAAACACTTTTTGATTCATAAATACAAGCTAGAGCACCTATACATGATTAAAATATGTACTGAACATTGTATTGTTTTCCAACTACACACATATTGTTTTGAATATGGTTGTATAGCTTAAAACAGAATATGTGCAAGCAATTCAGACATGTTCCAATTGCGTTTATTGTTGGTCTCTAAACAAGCCTCATCGCGGAGTAGCAACCATTAACGACGTGTTCCCATTTTTTGTATTTGCAGGAAGAAAAAGAGTTAACCGAGATGGAAGTGTCGCTGCATCGTACACGAGCATTGCTCGGAGAGAAAGTAATACGGTTACGGCACCTTGAAAATTCATTACAAAAACTTTCAGAAAAAGAGCACCCCATGCGGCCAGGTACCCGAGATATGCCACTGCAGAAGCAGAAAGAAACTCTGAGCGATTTGTCATCGTATTCGAGTTCGGGTTTCAGTAGCACTGATATACCTACTACCGAACAATACGGTCGCCTGCAGACGAGAGCAGCATCCGGAAGAAATGCCGAATCCACCGATACAATTGTGTGCTTGAAGCATTTGCACAGCGAGATACAGGAAATTTGGAGTTTGCTGAGTAAGTGTAACCATTTGATTTAAATCTTGCATTCTGATATAGCTGTGTTCAGTGTTCCAGTCGTACACTCTGGCCAAACTTTCCACAAGTACTCGTTGGGTCGTATGAGTTAAAACACGATACCCTTCCTCATTATCTTTTAACTTTCCTACGAATTGGACAGATGGATATTGTAATGGTGCGTCTTTTTGCAACGCTGCAATTCCAGATCCAGGCAGTGGCGGCCCACCCGTGATGCGGTTTGGAGAGATGGACTTTCTTAATAACACCGCAACGCTACAGTACAATGCAATGTCCGGTGGTAAACAGTGCTGCGACATTGTTCTACCGCAGACAACTGCAACTTCATCCTTTAGCCAGACGCCAGTCGCCATTTATGCAGCAGGGCAGCAACCATCTCCTAATTATGTGCAAAACCAACATCATTACACGATCTCTTTGCTCGAGAAGACTCGAGATCTTAAAAACTGGCTTCGACAAGCAAAAACTGAGCACGAAGTCTTGAAAAAACAATCCCATGGCAGTTCGGAGACGGGCGTTCAAAATATTCACATTTAAGGGAGGATGTTGATGTGCGTTACGTACTAAGTGATTCGTTTATCGTTAAAGCTGTCGTTGCTTACGAGCACCAAAAACAAACCAAAAAGCGGTATACTTTAAAGATATGGACACGAAAACATACTCCACCTTTAATGAGCAGAGCACGTACATCATTTTAGTGTAAATCTTTCCATTTTTCGACTAAACAGTGATATTTATAGATAGAGGTTTGATGTTGAGTTTTGAGTTCATTCGGTCTGGTACGAAGAAACTTTGCTGACTCTAGTCCAGATAATACATGAGTGAAGGTGTAATCGGTCCGATATTAGTTTTCAAAAATCAACAACTTTCGTCCTTGGCATATTACAGTGGGAGGCCAACTACAATTGTGAATTACTTCTAGTCAAATCGTAAACCCTCCAGTCTGGCAAACATTGGAACAATTGCCGTTTCGAGTTTTTCTTTCTGGATACACGTGTCAACGAACATAATTCATTCCACATATTGAAGTGTTCGAACTTTCCGTTATTCTTATGATTTGTGATATTATTACGCATTGATAATGCTATTAGGGGGTAATGACAACAACATAAGGATTAAACTACGATACGATAGTAAATACGACAAGGGGAGAACATGATGCAGGAGCAGTTCACTAAGAACTATGCGACGATTGACTGAGTGATGATTAAAAGCAAAAGCAGGTTTAACGTCTGTGAATTAAGTTTTCACTGCGAGGGATGCCTTGGGCAGATATATGCCTAGGGTAGCAAGCAGTGAAACCTAACCGTCCCTGCTGAAAATAAATGCTTAAAGATTAAACATTTTGCCACAAATTTTACAACCAACCACCCAATGCCCCACTACCGCCCCTCCAATTGTTAATTCGGCCGGCAAACACAGTCAACGTTAGTCTCTAGACCAAACTTTAAATCGTGTGTATCGTGTGTCTGTGTGTGTGTGTATGTTTGCCTAGCATTATGAAACTCACCGTAATAGGAACACTCCACGTTTGAAAGTAGAAAATAAACGTTTAGCAGCGTTTCAATCAAACAGCATGCATTACCCCAAAACACTGTGCGTGAGGCAAAGATAGGGAAAGTGCAGAACGCATTTAACTTAATTTATTCAAACACTAACCACGTGTATAGTAAAGACGGCAATTTTATGATTGGATTTCTTCGCAAACATCATATGTACGTAAAGTTCAATACAAAAAATACTCTAACGAATTACTCTCACGGCAACACAGTTTATTGAAAACAAAACGAAACATGGGCGCAAAACCGCAAACGGAGAGAGAAGTACGCGATTGCAAACGTTTGAAATGTTCTGAAAGCAGTACACGCAACTCGATAACTTTACTAACAAGACAAATACAGAAGTGTTTAGTTGATATTGTAAAAGCGTCCATTCTTTTTGTAGGCTCCTGAGATGAAATGGTAAACAAAGCTGATTGACATGGTTATATAGTAGCCGATGATATTGGGCTAGTTTAGCGTTTCATCTAAGGAGCCTACAAAAAGAATGGATGCTTTTACAATATCAACTGAAAGCCCCCCGTAATTCCTTAATTCAGTGCAAAGTAGAGGCAAGTTTGCAAAAACCGAAAAACAAAGAAAACCAAGCCAGAAATTAATACTATACTAACCAACAATAGTGTATCTAGTCTATAGACTTACATAAAGTTAATGGGCTCAAGTGTGAAATAAGAATCCCTCGCTCACGGGCACTCACTTTTTGGAAACTTAGTTACTCTTGGTATCTTTTTGCTGCTTTTTACTATTAGTATTTATTTATTGATTATTTATTATAATTATTAATTATATTTATAAACAAATCACATTTTGGTCTAACCTACAACTACATTTTAGCTATCTCATTAGAGAAAAGTGAGTGCCCGTGAGTCGCGAGCGGAGTCTTTATTCAGACTTTAACCAGGTAAAGTTCGTTTCAGCCGATGAAGTAAAGAATGCCACCAAAAAGTAGTAGCAAAAAAATACAAACACAAAGTAATTTATCAATGTCATTAATAAATTTAAAAACCCCACAAATCGAAATATGATGAACGCAATTCAGATTGTTGTAGGAGAAACAGTTGCACAATGGATCAACTTGTTAAGTTATTTTGGGATAGTTTCTTTAAATAGATACACACATTCTAATATACACACTGTTTTTAAGCTGTTGGTTTCTGTTACTTGACGTGTTGTTTTTTTTTTGGTTTAAAAAGCTTGACGGTTTGCCAAATTACAAGCCTCATATCGCATAACGACAATCAGTCGCACACAATTCAAAAACAAATCTGAAGAGCCACAACACTACTCACTTTCCGTTTCGGGATGATCGGGTGATCTCTAGTAAAATCAATGCAATCTACTAACTTTTGAGGATTATGCCACGCCGTTCGTTACATACGATCGTCCAGTCCAATGTGGCAACTGTTGATTTATTTGTTGTGGCCTATTGCCATCTATTGTGTTGCTTGCTTACCACGCAAAAACCGAATGTACCTATAATTTATGCTTTCTTTGCGTTTCAACCTCCGTTTTATTTCATTTTATTTTATTTTTCTAATCGAATGAGAGCGTATGTGATATTTGATGGAATAGAAAATATGATAAATAGCCAGCAACATTTTCCCAAATCTGAGCACTAAATTGTGTTACTGTGAAACTTTAACTTACCTATAGTACATTGGTGGACCATGACCTTAATGAATGGATAGAATAATAAATGACACATGCATATTTGTTTCCAAGTTCTGTAGCAAACGAATAAAGCTGTCTTTTAAATTAACACACTGCGAGTCAAATAGTTTTATTCTGCATGTGCACGCTACGTTTGTACTGAGCCAAAAGCCATTTGTAAATAGTAACATTATTGGACATCCGCTGCTGCACAGCATTAGTATCGTCAGTACTCATCATAGATGGGCTCTGCAATTAAATGAGACGTAGTTTCCGATATAAACTATAATCTGCACCATTGTAGTATTCGAGTCATGAGTACAATTTACAGATTGTACTAGACGTTGTTGCACTTTCTCGATTCCTGCTCAAGATGAAATCTACAGTTGTCAAGTAGAAGTGGACAATTTTTAAAACATTGCAATACGCTGGTTTTGGACTGACAGTACTGCAAAATATCGTTGAATGTCTGCGTTCATAAATGACGCGATCATTATTAGTCCATATCAGAATACGTATGGAACACGGTCGGAATACGGAATGTTCCGGCCAGGCCTTATGATGATTTTTGCTAGGAGTTGCAAAGCTGGCTGCATTTCTCCACACCCTGACTGCATTCGATCTCCCTCAGGTCTGACTCCACTTGATCCAGCCAACGTGCTCGCTGTGCGTCTCTACGTCTCGTGTCGAATGGGTCGCTGACGAGCTACTTGCTGGAAGTTGCATGAGGGGCTTATCCTTTCGGCCGTGGCAATCGTTCGGATGTCTGCATCGCCAAACAGCTCAGCTAGCTCGCTAACTCATTCTCCTTCTCCACACTCCCTCCACTCGCACACACCGCCAAAGATAGTCCGTAGCACTCACCGTTCAAAAATGGCGAGTGCATTGGTGTTCTCCGCCAGCATAGTCTAGGAATCGTGCCCGTAGAGGACTTCCGGCCGTATCAGTATGCGATATATGGCGCATTTCATGCGTTGTAGGACTGTTCTGGATCTGAGGAGTTTTTGGATCCTGCAGTAGGCACGATTCCTCTGAACTCTCGCTGCTTACGTTGTTGTCCGAAGTGACGTTCGTGCCAAGATGGAAAAGTTTCTCTACTACCAATATTCTGCTTCCGAGTCTTGCTCTATCACGGTCAGAGCATCCGGTAAGTAGGTACTTTGTCTTCGGTACATTGATCCTCAATCCAATCCTATCGGCATCGCATTTCAGTCGGGTGAAGCGTACACCGCTGCAGGTGTCCGTCCGATGATGTCGATGTCATACGTACCTGCTTCCCTTGGAATCGATACAGCTACATAGTGATCGATAGTTCGGTCCGATCTATGGTATAGTAGGCTGCCTTTGAAGTCGATGAACAGGTGGTGCGTGGGGATCTGGTACTCCTGGCATTTTTGGAGGATCTGTCGTTGAGTGAAGATTTGGTTAGTCGTGTATTTGCCTCAAGCAAATCCAGTCTGATAGCAAGGGGCGCAAGTCTGCAGAAGAGTATGCGGGACAGCATCATGTAGGAAGCATTCAGGACTGTGTTGGCTAGGGTGTTAGCCCAGTCCAGTCTGTCGCCCTTTTTGCACTGGGTGAATGATATCCGGCTTCCGCTCGTCCAGTAGTCCTTCCTGGTCTCATATCCTGACAATCAGCCGATACATGATCTCGGCAAGCCTCTTCGGGCTTGCCTTGAACAGTTCTGCCACCAGCCTATCACTCCCAGCCGACTTGTGAGATTTTAGCTGTCTGATGGCACTGATGACTTCATCCGAGAGTGGCGGGGGCACATCGTAATTGTTCTGCTTTCTGCGCCTGGTCCATTGTCTCCTGCATCTGCTCCGTTTAGGTGACCGTTGAAGTAGCACCTTCACCTGTCGATCTCCTTTCGCCTGCCTGACAGGATATCGATCACATCGTTGCGGCACATGGCGATCATGGGAGTAATACCGCTTCGTGCCGCATTCAGCATCCTGTAAAATTTGCGAGTTTCCTCCGACTGAGAAAGCTGCTCAACCGACTCCTCGAAGCTGCGCTGCTCGTCCTGTTGTTGCATTTTCGGTCGTATGTATTTTTCCATGTTCTGCCGAGTCTCGCGCTGGAGCATTCTGGAACGCGCTGCATTCTTCTCGGATAGTGCTCGCTTACACTCATCGTCAAACCATTCCTTGGTGGACCAGTGGTCATTAAGATCATTAAGGTCGCCTCGGTAGCGGTGTCCTCCGCCAACGCTTCCCCAAGTGCAATCGCGAAGTCCCTCGCCACATCAGCTTGCCTCATGCAATCCGTACTAGGCTGATTCTACAAAGCTACAAAGGCTACAAAGAGTAGGTTTGAGTCGACGTTTGATCTTCTGTAGGTCCGTACGTCAATAATATTCAACAAGTGCCTTCCATCGGGCGGTCCGGTGGCCGAGGCGACAGCGGCGATCGTCTTCACACGGCAGGGCCGGGGTTCAAATCCCATCCAGACCGCCTTCCCGTACGTAGGGCTGACTACTTTTCTACGGGTAAAATTCAGTCACAGAAAGCCAGAAATGGCAGGCCGAGGCGAATGGGTGCCAAAGAAGAAGAAGAAGAAGCCTTCCATCGATGAGAACGTGGTCAATCTGGGAATGTGTCCTGTTGTGGTGATCTCGAAATGTAGCTGAACCGTGGTGTATG